>NC_056735.1:1312844544-1312949544 GCF_019279795.1 Protopterus annectens | reverse complement strand
TTGCAGAGTTTTAAAAGGAAGACGGAAATATTTTAAAGATGTAGGAACCGGAGTGTATAACTAGTGGAGTGGAAATGCATGTAGAAGAGTAAATGAAGTTTAACAAGTTTAAGGGGAGGACCTTGACAATGGCATCTTGTGGTAATCACTACTATGGACAAGTGGGATAAGAATGAAATTGTCTTTTGCTTTAATCAATATGTGTTGGGCAATGTAAAAGACTGGGCTTTAAAATAGGACAGCCTTGGTTAAATAATGAAAATTAGACATACTCGCATAGCAATCTATTTCGGAAGATGTGTCTGAAGAAAAAATTGAAGTGCTTTTTTATACCTTGAATAAAACACAATGTTTTAAAGTCCTCCTGCAATCAATAAGAAATAGGTTCTCAGTTCCTCTTAAAAATAAATATATTTACTTTCTGACATAACCTTGGTCTTATTATTTATTTATTTATTTGGTTATTTACTTAAATTTTATCAAGGATATATTTTTGGTCTAATGTCTCAGGAAACATTCAAGAAGTTTTCTCTTGGGGTATATAAACAGAACTGGGAAATTTATTTTATCAGTTTAAAAACATTTTAAATCTACCACACTAGGTAAGCTTTATGAATACGTTCATTTAAAGTTTTAACATGCTTCATTATCTGATGTTGCAAAATTAGTCCTTATTTCTGATTTTTAGTTTCTTCTTTGAGGGTTTATTAAACTAAATCTACTACTAATAATGATGATGTTAATGATACATTATTCCGTAGACTGTAGCAATAGTGCAGAAGACACAAGCACTGCATCGTATAATGCTTGCTCTGATTTATTTAATATAATACGGTTTACTATCAAAAATTCGAAAATAAAAAAAAAAGTGTACCTAACTTCGAATTTTAACATCGGAAATGAACATTTCCGTATGCACCTAATGTTGAAAACAGTTGTTAATTGCCGAAAATGTCGCTTGCGACATTTTCGACAATTAACAGCACTCCCACCCTTCCCTTAACTCCCTACCTAACTAGCCTACACTCATATCTATGCAGGGCAAGCCCCCTCCCCACACCCCCCCTAACTTAATATTCCAACTCCGAGATCGCACTACAGTGAGGAAAGGGATGTATTTCCCTAACCACACTGTACCGCGATCCCCTTACATGATCGAATGTTATCATTGCGAATGCAGTCCATTCGCAATGATAACGTTCGCTCACATCACCTGCCGAACTATGAAGTATTCGAACATATGTTGTTCGAATACTTCATAGCCGTGCAATTGCACATCGGCATTTTGATAGTAAACCATATAATGCATAGGTCCCAGTATAGCTAAACATTATCTCTTTACTTTTTGAGTTTAGCCCCATGAGAATACACCTGTAGAATGCTGCTGGCTGCTGCACCTGCCTTCTAACTCTGCTCCTAGAGATTTAGTCCAGGTGCAACCAATGCACTAAGATCCTTATCCTGTTATGTTATAGCACTTCCACTGCCCAGTTTATTTTCTAATGCACGGTTGCTTAGAACAGGCACAGTACGTCACATTTGATTGTACTGAACATCATCTTCCACCTTTCTATCCTTCTGATTACTTTTTTTAAATCTATGTTTAGATTCCTGCATCCCGTCCTCCTTTGCTGTTTTTAACTTTAATTCAGTAGAAAAGAAACTGATTATGTTCGATATTGCCTAAGGAATGTCTGAAAGAAATAGTCTGAAAAGTACTGGAGCCAAGACTGGCTTCAGTGGTATTTCAATTGTAACCTTCCTTATTCCCGAGTTTCTCCTGTCCTTTGTATCTTCCATTTAGCCATACAGCAAACCATTCCCTTTGTTTTGGTCCTGCCTCACAGTCATCCAATGTTTCTGGAAGCCTCCTGTGTAGATCAAATGCCTTTCTGAAGTCCATGTAGACTGCATCTAGCAGTACTGCTGTGTCAGGTTCTCCTCAAAGTCAGTCATAAAACTGGATTGGGTTTGTCTGGCAGCTGCATTTGGCCATGATTCTGTGATGAATTCTGTCTTAGAGATTGCTTCCCTTTTCCTCAGGATTCTATACTTTCTTTTTGCTCCCTTTGTAGTTAGGTTAATAAGCATGTAGTACTCTGGAATTTTCATATCCTTGAGCAAGGGTACAAAAATTGCTGTTTTCAGTCCTCAGGCACCTCTGCAGTTGCCAGTGATTTGTTGAAAACCTTAGTCAGAAGATCTGTTAGGAGATCTGGTAGCATACTGGGTCGATTCCAGAAGATACTCTGAAACAGGCTTTAAATGCACATCAACTCAACAGTAAAATATACTTAAGTTGTTTGTACAGTGTCAAGGATCACTTACTGGCATATTTCCAAAGCAATACTGTGCCACCCATTCAGTTCTTCAGACCATTCTGTAGTTCTGTGACACAAAATGGTCTTACTTCATGTAATACCTACAAACCAGTGAATATTCTTATGAAAGTATTACATTTACTGTCTTGATCCCTATCAGAACACATCACTGTGACTTGTACAAACATATAAACTGGTTGTCTTTCTCTGACATACTTCACTGCTACACCTACTTCTCTCCTATAATTTTTTTTTCATAAAAGCATTGCCATAGCATCCAGATTTAAAGTCCTGTCCAGCCAGACAGCTGCAGTCTACAGGGACTCCAGTCCTCCAGAAAACTAGATGGTATAAATGATTAAGATATCAGGCTTTTTCAAATTTGCTTAGATGACATGTGGCATGACCTTCTTCTCAAGCAACAAGAAAAAACTGCATTTCAAAATGATTTTGACAATATACACCTGCCATGGAATGCTTTTGTTATAAAGACTGATGCACTGTTCTAGTGGCTCTCACATTAATATGTCATGGTTATCCATTCTCTAGCTTCATATTTCCATTACCCAGTGTGTTTCCATTTACATGTATCATTTCATTATTTCCTATCCAGTATTATATTTATCTTATATTATTTTCCCATGGTTGTTGTCTTTCCTCTCCTGAACTCATAATATAAATATATATCTATATATATGTGAGTGTGTGTGTGTGTGTGTGTGTGTGTGTGTGTGTGTGTGTGTATATATATATATATATATATATATATATATATATATATATATATTTGTTGAACATTTTAATGTTATTTATTTCAGGCATTACTTTGAGCTTGCTTAGATTCTGCAGATGGCCAGTCTGTCTTTCACATGAATATCTCATAATAATTTGTGCATATAGCCATTTTTGATCACTGTAAATTACATTTTCTCTTGAGGAAACTTTTCTGTCTGGGACAATACTGTAAATGGGACTTAGCCCAGTGGACAGTTATGTCAACAAACCATAAATAAATGAAATAAATAAAAGTATTATATTCTCCTTTTTTAGCCCATTGAGGTATTATCACACAATACAACAGGAGTTGAATGTATGCTGCAGCAGCATAGACATTTACTACTTCTGTATCATGGTGGGTTTTATTCCTAATGTGTATCATGGTGGGTTTTATGCCTAATGTGCCTGTCTCATTATGTCTCTTCATGTGTATCTTACTTGCTCTGAAACAGAATTTTCTTACTATTATTTTTGTTTTAGGACAGTATGAGAGGTACAGTGGCACAGGAGTAGTGCTGCCACCTTGTAGCAAGAGAATCTCTGGTTCAATTTTCAGCTGAGGTATGCTCTCTGTAGAGTATGCATGTCATCCGTGTGTTTGCATTGGTTTTTCTATGGGTGCTCCAGTTTTGTACCACATTCCAAAGACATACAGTAGGTGGGTTAGACACTCTAAACTGGATGTAGGTGTGAGGGTATATGTGGAATGCAAGAACATTTGCAGCAAGGTTAGCTACCCGATGATGTGAACATTGTTTCTAGATGATTCTTACTGTGGAAGTGACACACGATCCCCATGTGGAAATAGGAAAATGGGTGTTGGTTGGATAGATGGGTAGATAGATGGATTGTTAGCACCAAGCTATGCTAACTAAAGGAGAGTAAGGTTGAAAAAAAAACAAAGTTCAAAGTTGAAAAAAAAACATGTTCCACCTTTGCAGTTCTATCTGCCTCGGGATTCATGAAGCTAGCGCCAGGTGCAGGCATAGCGTAGGCAGAATAACACCAAATATGGCCGTCGAGCGATTCAGGTACGATCCAATACCACGTGCACTACCGGCGTATGCCAGAACTGCGCAGCCCTCGGCATAGGTATGCTAATCACCCCATGCGCAGTGTTGCACCATGCAAATGAAGGCAGATAGTGATTCATGAAGTGGTGCAGGTGTAGCGTAAGCCCACGGAAATGTAAACCAAAAAACACGGTTTACATTTTCCCAAACAGAACATCGGAGCTATGGAAGCGGACCAGACTCATGTATTACAAAGTTAACATATGCCAATGGCTAAATACACAGCCAATGGCATAAGAAAAGATGCACAACACCTAAAAAACAACATTTAATGTCATGTCCACAGTAACGCACAGTACAACCGCAGGGCATGTGTGCGCAAACTGGAACATAAAGAAATTATATAAAAATGTCATAAAATCGCAATGTAATACAAATCAGGTTTACACCATAATACACAATGGTAGGCATGGAACACCACAACCAAGGTGCAAGGGTTGCTAAGGGCCTGCGACAGTGTTTGGCGTGGTAACTATGAATTAGTAGTCAATGCCATGCAAATGAGGCAGATAATACTGAATCGCAAATGTCCCACCGGATGAAGGTTGTACCATACGGCACAGCGCTATAACACCGAGGAGTGGCTCAGAGGAGATACATGACATCAGCAGAGGGGTGTGCCACCGTAGCAGTAAGCACATTGGAGCAATGCAAATCTGGCCTGGCCATTGCTAAGCAAAGCTGCAGGACAGGGGTGGGGAGGAAGGTATAGAATCGTTTAGCTGAGAGCACACATGGTGCCCAAAAGCGCATGTGTACGGGGATGAAAACATGCCCGAAACCCAGTAAGCAGATGCACGTGGCGCAAACAATAGCACAAACAAGAAGGTCAGGGGAAGAAAAGAAGGAAATGCTGAAGTAGGGTAATTGGAGTACTAATGAGCAATCAACACCAATCAACTCACGGCGGCCAATCGACGGCAGCTGACAAGTCTGCTCGCAGAAACCTGCAAAACAGGATAGGGGAGGCATTGGAATGCAAAGAAAGGAGGGGAGGCATTGGATTGCAAAGATAGGAGATCTGTCATAGCAGAGCAAAGCAAACCGACAGTAGACCGGCAATAGCACACATTACGCAAGATACGCCAGGTCTAGGAAAGTACAAATGAAAGCAGGCTGCTGGATGCATGCCAGAAAATGGTAGGTGGAATGTGCAGAAATGTAAAGGGAAGGTCAAGAGGTAATCCACGGCAGCCAAATGTAATTCAACACCAAAGGCACCACAATAGTAGTTCCGGTAGTAAAACACATAAGATACCCTGTAGCTACGATCGTACATACACACCCTATGACATCATCGGTGTTCACAGCACAATAGTATAAAGTGTGAAAGCACCCTACACACACCTGTGTATTCCCAAACACTGCACCATAGGTGTAAACACATGGGGAACTTTTAAAATGTACATGTTGGGAGCTGCCATAGCTGTGATTCATCAGCATGTGTTAGAGACTGACGGTGTTGTGGAGGATGATGCCGACAACCACCGCAGGCCCCGGAGGAGGAGAAGAGTGTTCAGACCAAGGGTAACCTACCAGGGGCTACATGATCTGGAGATAGTAGAGCATTACAGGGTGGACAGGGACATCTTACAGCAAATAGTGGAGCTGTGCCGGCCATGCCTGAGAACCAGAAACAACAGAGGGGAACCCATCCCAGTGGACACGAAGGTATGTGTAAGCATGTGAATACTAGCCACAGGTACCTTTCAAAGGCCAACTGGAGATATAATGGGGATCTCACAGGCATCAGCATCCAGGGTACTACACCAGTTCCTGGATGCCATGTTACCACATGCCAATGAGCATATATACTTCCCCCGAACTCAGGAGGAGTTGGCCAGCAATATGCGTCACTTCCACCATGTGGCACACTACCCGGAGGTACTGGGTGCGATAGACTGCACGCACATACAAATCAAGTCACCACCCGGTGAGCATGGTAGGTGCTACATAAACCGCAAGGGATTCCACTCCATCAACTGCCAGGTCATGTGCAATGCCCAGGGCATTATCATGGATGTGTGTGCTGGCAGCCCTGGAAGCTACCATGACTCCCATATCTGGCATGCCTCACAGCTGTATCAGGTATTTGTCAGGGGCGACATCCCACATGGCCACCTTGTGGGGATGCTGGCTATGCACTGGAGCCATGGATGATGACTCCCATCAGAAATGCACACACACCCATGCAAGAACGCCATAATGAGGCACACGCACAAACCAGAATCATCATAGAGCGTGTGTTCGGGATGCTGAAATCACGGTTCCGGTGCTTGGACACATCTGGTGGAGCCTTGCAGTACTCTCCAGGCACGTGTGCCCACATCATCATAGTATGTGCCATGCTACATAATATGATCCTGCGGAAACAGCTGCAGCAGGGACAAAATGGTGAAGGCCCTCATAGCCCACCGCAATTGCCAAGGCCATCACAGGCACAG
Organism: Protopterus annectens; assembly: GCF_019279795.1. Classification (NCBI taxonomy): domain Eukaryota; kingdom Metazoa; phylum Chordata; order Ceratodontiformes; family Protopteridae; genus Protopterus; species Protopterus annectens. The sequence continues at coordinate 1,312,942,929 of NC_056735.1, read as the reverse complement.
AGGGATTCAGACCATGAACACACTGTGCCAGCCCCAGTAGGCAGACGGAGGCATGCCCAATATGCCTACGCCTTGGCAAAGAGGGAATGTATAGCACATACTCTGACAGTGTAGGCCCCTATGGACTGACACACCTCTCCACCTGCACACACAGTAAAATGGATGGCACACAAACACGACCACCTGTAAATTGTAATGTATAGGTGGCCCACTGTGTGAATCCTACATAGGCAGCCCTCAAACATTGTACACACAACAGCTATTGGAACACGGAATGTCAACACCTGAACAGTACATGCGCCTATCAGCATATGGTGGTGCTGTGTGTATAGGTTCCCAGGTACATCGGTAGGTACACGGCCGATTGTCAGAGGCCATACACCAAATGGGGCAAACAGTGTCCGCTGTCGCCACAACATCGAGTAACCAACTGTCGCTTAGAGGAGCAGAGGCAATCGTGGGAGCACATGTGTGTAAGCACTGTTCTGCACACACTCAGCACGGAGTCCCTGCTGCGTTAATGAGGGGCTCCACATAATATAATCATGGATGTTGTGTCAAGGCATGGGGTGTACCCATGACAGGTATTCATCACCCCAGCATGCTCCACCTACGGTCGTTTGAAGGTGTAGCACAGTATCGTGTGTGGCTCACTGTGATATACATACCCAATGCCGGAGCACATCCAGTAAACATCACATGGACATACCATTAACTGGACTCATCAATATGTAAACTAACTGAGTTACCCATGTGAGTGCAGTATGGAGTAACAGCCGTAGTATACTCCACGTACAAAATGACATAACACGTGTACAAATCCCAGATGGCCATGTGTTAAATGCAGTGACCATCGTGCATGTTCCCGGTCCCACGTCCTGCAAGGGATGTAACGTAATCCCGAAGGCACGAGTAATGCATGTCGGATGCAGGTCATCAGATCATGTTTAGCACACGTTAGCGGGAATATGCATTGCCCACTGCTGGTAAGCGACGTTTAAATATGACTATATGGATATGTGCGAAACAGGGATAAGCTTCTCCGAATATCGCGCAGATCACGGTCAATGATGTCCAGAACAGGTGAAACCAGCATTATTCACCCCTGTACTAATAGCGCCTGCTCTGAAGGGTAAAACGACCACTGCCAGGTGTAGAACACGCAATCATGTATAGAATCACCTAACACTATTGCTAGCCAAGATGTACCTATGGTAGGGTTGCCACCTCTTCAAATGACCAATGTGGGACATACGTCAGATGTCTGCAGGCCGACACATACACCCTGCCAGTACAAAAATCAGAACTTCACTGTTTTGCCTAGATAAAAGCTCATTCTTGTAATGTTTACTTACTTATTCTGTTTCTATAACATATAGGTGGTTCAGATACAGAATAACTGTTTTATGCAACTATTACATAAACTATAGGAAATAAGTATGTTCTAAAATCTCAGGACATTTGCCATGTTTACAAATATTTTGCAGGACACAACTGCCCAAAGAGGGACTGTCCCTTGCAGAGTGGGACAGCTGGTAACCCTAACCTACGGCAGGTGTGTAATGTGACAGGTACAGACACAAACGTGCGGAGTCCAGGAAACAGTATACACCAACAAGTACACAATGAAAGGTGTAGCTTGCCTGTCACTTTCCCTTCAGATATATATATATATATATATATATATATATATATATATATATATATATATATATATATATATATATATATGTACACATATATACATATATATAATACAGATAGAAAGGGCGATAGAGTGATATATGTTGATATATACGGATTCAGCGATATCTGCAAATATATATAGATAGGTCAACGACATTCATAACACCTTGGAGGTACAAATAAATAGGATACCGCCAACTATGGAATGTGTAACATACCGACATGCGTAACCACGAGGCTGAAAGACTGAAAGAACACAGTACCGGAACAGTACAACCGCGAGTAATAGTATGATGATATGAATGGACATTTAGTTACCGCTGCCGGTGTTGCGGTCCACGTAGGTACTGTGTTCAACTGTGTTTGTGAGTGCCGTAGTCTGTGTATGTGTGTGTTGAGGGTGCCATGTGTGTCTCTGTGTGACTGTAATGTGTGTGTGTGTGTCCGCATCATGTGTCTGTTAGTGCCAACTCGGAGGTAGATCATTACGGTAGGTGTGGGTATAGCTAGCCGTAGGCATACGGTTACCACCTGTCCCACATTAGGAGGGACAGCCCCTCCCTGGGCAGGTGTGTCCTGACATAAAACATTACAAAGGGCAAATGTCCGAGATCGTAGGACATTAATATGTCCCATATATAATGTAATAGTTGCATTAAATAGTTATGCCTGTATGTAAGAAACGTAAATGTTACATGCAATATGATAAGTAGCCAAAGTCCCACAACAATAGGTATGTATTGAGGATAAAAGTATGTGCTATCCTGTGTACTGACCGTGGCTATGTGTTGGCCTGTAAACACCGCTGTGTGTCCCGCAAGTGTCCAACAATGGCCATATGAAAAGGTGGCAACCCATGGCAAAGAGGTTCTGTTACCAACACAACCGCAATGACTGCAAATATCTGGGACAGAAATACACGGGATAGCTGTCATTTAGACATATCCCTTTACATATCGCTGCAATTCCGGAGGTATGGAAGTATCAACCTCACCTGCATACTATATAGAAACCAATTAACAATGGCCCAATGTACAATCCCATAACATAAGTCTACTAACTGATAGCTCTTTAATTAGGGATGGAGCCCACACACATATATATGGAATATGTAGAAATGCAAGCCCCACAAACCTGTATATGCTACATTCACCCACCGACATCCCCCACACTAGAAACTATAGCAATACAGACTGTAATAACAGCACAAACATCCAGTCAGTCAATTACATCTGCAGAACCGTCAACATACCTTGTGAGAGACACAATTAAAGGTGCCATGCAAAATTGCAGCCGTTGTATAATGGAACAAACGGCGATGTTACAGGTTTTGTTTGCAATAGTCCATTATCAGACGTTGGGATGACAGGTACACCCACATGTTGAACCACATACTCTAGCTGTCACACACAATCCACGGGAGACATGAATCCAAAGTATACTTGTCTCTATGCATAGCAGTTGCAATTACACATAACAAAACACAATACAGGCCGTCTCCCCAAAGGTAGGGCAAATGGGCAATGCCCAAGTGGAGAATTCAATTATACCCCACTGTTGCCATGTAATTGGTGAATGGAGTAGCTGCACAGCTGATATGCAAGTAATTAGTCACTCAGGAACACCAATTGGCGGCAGGAAACCACATGTTACAGGTATCGACGTATATAAGGATGACTTGCCAGACATTCAAACCGTATGCTCATACAAAATACCTGTTTAAGCAGTGTGAGAGAGATAGAGACGAAAGTCCGTAATGATAACAAGGTATGTAGAACACTCGGTATGTAAGTTTATGTATAGCATGTTTTGTATTAATTATTTACTGTATGTATAGCCTGGTTTGCATTAATTAAAAGTGTCCGCAATGCATAAAGTGGGAAAAGGTATTTATGTAGTGATGTCTTGCTGAGCATACTTAAGCTTGTAGAAACTGTGCGTCCAGCAGTGGGCCACAAGGTACACATCACAGACACCACAAGGGATGCTACATGAGGGCTTTAAACAGAACAATTCCATACAACCCGCCATCAGTGGTAGGGTATGTCCAACAAGTACGTGCCATAGCAGGGGATAGTATATGTTGATATACTGTCACAGTAGGCATGTGTATGGGCATATAACGACAATGACATGTCTAAGGTGGTACAAGTATGCTTTGCATTATGGGATACTATGTAAAATATGTGTAATGTATAGTATTGTAGGTAGATATGTCAGATATTCTACACAGCATAACAGGCATATCATGCATACCAAAGGTATTGTCTATTGGCATGTACAATAACAGGATACATATGGCTTGTAGGCACGGGACATTGTAATAGCATGATAGCTAATCTAAATGGAAGGGCTACCAAGTAACCATGCACAAAGGACATGTAATAGCTTCACAGGTTCATAGTGGGGTACTATGCAGTCTGGCAAGTCTATGTGTAAGCACAACTACAGTGTTCACACCAGTGGCACCTCTCTAGGGTAGTGTCCTGTGAACAGCAGAGCCATGTGTTACCTGCACCTCTGCACAGTACAGCCACTGCAGTGATCCCTGGCATACATGTGTCTCCCAACCACCAAGGGAGGTATCACATGAACAGTGCTACTGAGTGTCCCTGCGTGATGTACATAGGACTCATGTTCCAAAGCATGGTGAGTGTCCGGTTTGGGAATGTAACCCTCAAGCACATCCCACTCATTGTTGCATGTGTGCACATATCCATGAGCATGTTGCTCACAGTGGCTTTTGCTTATGTCGTGCATGTGGAGTATATCCATTAATATTGTTGTGGACATGGGCCCTGTCTGTTCAGCAGAGGTCACCCCTGAGTATGTAGTATGCAAATGTGTACAGACGTGGTGTCCGTAGTTCAGCCACATACTTTAACTGTCGGAGCTCAATAAACGTCATGGCGTGTTAATGTTGTGGTATGTAAAGCTGTAGCTGTTGTGTAAGGTACACCCTAAATGGGGTGGTGTACCCTTGAATGTGTGTAGAAGTCTTGAGTTCAGAGGTACAATGGGTGCCTATGTACCAGCTACACACCCAGTACAGATAAGTGTGGCCACGTAGAAGGATATCCACGCCACAGTGGCAATACGGTAACCACAGGAGTGGGTGCGACATACGTGTGTACTACAAACATGTACAATGTGACATGTATGTAGGGGACTACCACCTATGTGATAGTCAGTGGGTGAATGGTGTAATGCAAAGGTGATGTTCATGCACCTTGTGTCATGCAGCTTGAGGCCATGATATTCATATCAGGTATCTGTCACAGTGACACCCATATGGATGGAGTCAGTATCAGCTGGTGGATCAATCATGGCACTTTGTATGCAGGGGTTTGTAAAGCTAGGCAGGGAAAGTCCCTCTGTGCTAGCCTGTACCTCAGGGAAGCATATACTGAACATGAGGGGCCCTATGACTGAGGACTGTGGTATGCCAAATGTAACTGAAATGCAGTAGGTACTATGGTATGCTACCCTCATTGTGTGTGTCCTGTCCATGAGCCACATTGCATAACATCCTGAGACATAGGGTACGATGTGCAGGTGGATGTGTATGTTGTCAATACCAGAATGGAGAACGGTGCTGAAAGGCAATGAGAGGACAATGTAGGATGTGTGGACTCCCGTACCATCATCAACTACCCTGGTAACTGTATGAAAGGAGTCCACCAGGTGTAGGGGCCATGCTCTGGCCCTAACAAGTCCACCCGGGTGGCATCAAAGGACCGGAGCCCAACAATGTCTCTGTGAATGACGTCCTTGATGATGTGCCCCATAGCCATGCAGAACAGTCCAGTCAGGTGTGTAGGACTATAGTCCCACTCGTGCATTGTGGTGCCACCTGTGTGGAGTGTGATAAATGTTGCTGTGTGCCATTCAGGGGCCACAATGTCTGATACAAGGCTATTACTGAATATGGTGGCCTAGTGGGGAGACATGTCGTTCAGAGGTTTGTGGACATCACAGCCTGGGACTTTGGAAGGTGACATGGGGCCAGTGTCCCAGGACATATAGAGTGCAGGTTAGTACTGTGTAGGTGTGACCGCAGGGACACCGCAATGTTCCTGCATGGATTGTGGCCCTGTAGTGAGTGAGAGGGTGTAATGTTAGCATTGAATCCATCCGCCAGCATGTTGCCAACATCACCTGGGTCTGTAATGTTCCTGAGTGACTGTTGTATGTGAGAGCAGATGTGGGTATTGCCATTGACTACTGACATACCACCATAATGCCTTGTGGTACACCCCGGAATGTGTCGCAGTAATGTTTATGTAGCTAGTCTTGGAGTATGTGATGAGGGATCCCATGGCCCTACCGAGGCTGACCAGTGAGCTACCCCACCCATGGGATTGTACACCACTGTGCAACAGCCTCCACCTGTTGTTGTACATTATGTCCATGGAACTTGACCACCAGAGTGGCGTCTGTTATCTGGTGTGTACCATCATGGCTCTGTGTGGAATAGCATGATCCATGCAGTCGTGTACATGCTAATGAAGTGCACTGGGGTATGTTTCAGCATTTGTATGTGCATTGTCCATCTGCACGGGTGTCATGACGTTAACAACCGCTGTCATAAGACGTCTGTAGTAGGTGTTGTAGTACTCATGTACTGTGTATGCCGTGAAGGGTGTGGTGCCGGGATGTGGCTAACAAGGTTGATTAGCATATGTTGGAAACCACCAATGAGGGGATAACCCCAGGTGTGGAACACCAGTCACATGTTGGTAGTGTTCATGTCAAGGTTAATGTTGGTCTTGGAGGTGGTGTGTATGGGTTGATCCAGCCGAGTGGAGGTTATGACTCATGGATGTGTCGGTACATGAGTGGCTATCCCAGTTAAGTGTGGGGTAGTGTCAGTCACACATCAGTAGTAGCTGTCTGAGCCCTACTGTCCAGTACACCAACAAATGAGGTCTGGTAACCGTGGGGTATGTTGTTGAATCTGTAGCTTGTTACAATGTGTATAGCGGTTCTGGACACAGTTAGTTGCACGTGGAGCACCTCTGATGCATTGTGCTAAGTAACTAGCCAGGATGTGTGTACAACATAGTGGGATATGGGAACACCTCAGCTGTGGGTGTGCCGGTCCAGGTATGTGCCTGAAAGGTATGGTCTGTCTATAACCTGTCATTGCAGGTGTGCTCTGCAGAGCCTAGAGGCAGGTCCCAGTCACTGCAGAGATATTGGAGTGGTGCATTATAAGGTGTGCCTTGCCTGCGTGCGTCACAGAGGAAGATGCAAGCATTGTGTCACATGACCCCATGTCTTGCTTGCCAGTTCCCATTCTGCCGGTGACTGTTATTGGAAACTGTGCAAGACAGGCAGTATAGAAGCAGCAAGAGCCTTACATGTGATCTGTACTCCCAGGGCTGACAGGTGCAGGTCATCTGTGCCAAAGCATTGTGTTTGACCAGGTCAGTCAAAGCGGACAGATACCAGATGCCTGTGGAATGACAGCAGAAGCATAGGCAACTGTTGAAGTGACACAGTCAGTCATTGTACAGTGGTATCGGGTCCGGATGAATGCATAATGCTCCCCAGGGCTTGGCCCACACCTTCAGGGCTACAAGACTGGTGAGCTATTGCATGTCCCTGCACACGTAGTCTGTGAAGTGGCATCTCAGGGCAGTCACACTAACATGGAGAATGACAGTCACATCGTACCTGGTGAGGTGTGGCATGGGTGCATAGGTTATGTTGCAGAACCAGTTACCCGACAGCAAGATGTGACTATCGCCTTGTGTAGCCTGCTGTGTGGAACTGCAGTGTGACCGCCTACAGAGTCACCTATGACTGGTGTGTTGTGTATGTTATAACACCCTATTGGCTGTATGTGATGGGCACACATGAGTCTGTGGGCTATAAGTTGGTGATGTTGTGTTCCGTGATGAGGCTGCCTCTGGTGCCTACACAGAGTATGGAGAGGTACTGCACAAGTTGTCCTCGTATGTGTGGCCTGTGGTGGAGATCATGTGAGACTATGTGATGAGTGGGGTGTGTTGCGAATGTTACACATCCCCACATGACTGTCAGGTGCAGTCAGGGTTGGTGACAGCATTAGTCCCAGCAGGGCTGCATAAGTACATCCTCCACAGGCTGTAGTGTCGTATGTTGGGAGGTGAGCATTGAATGTGTACATGAGACAATTGCTCTATTGCCACATGTATGACATATCCATCATATAGACAGGCAATAGCACTGGTACGTGACAGTTGGACATGCCTGTATATACAACCATGTCTCACAGGATATGTGAGTTACGTGTGTACAACAGCTGTTGTACCATAAGCAAGCTGGAAATTTTAGGACAGCCAGTGTACCTGTGGGAAATGGTGTGGAATGGGTGCTATATTAATCAGTAGCTCATGACATGCTCACAAGTTCTGAACAAGTGCCTAGCATGACCATACAATACAGATAGGGTGTTGGATAATATCAACCCACAAGTGGTGACGACAGTCATAATGGGTGGCACCGCACTATAACCCTGCTGAGTATGGTGTGCATGTCCATGAACCATTATCACTGTAGATGTTAGCAGTACAGATGTACAAGACAGTATGGATGTTTGATTACAAATACCTTTGTATGTCACAGGAGTGTTCTACCAGTGGCCTGTTGACAGACTCACAACTACAAAAGGTGCCAGAGTGACATGTGCATATCACACCAGTGCCAGCTACAGTAGAACAGGGTTAATGTGTTGTACTCCACCCTCATTGTAGCCCATACCACACAGACAAATGTTAGGCATCTGTGTATGTAAGGATGTGAATGGCCATGACCTATGAGGAATAGCTGTGTCAGTGTTGTGAACAACATACAGAATGGGCTGTGTGGGTGAGGTGTGTGACATATGTGCACATTCTGATGGATGATATCAGCATTGTCACCGCTAGGTGAACATCCCTGTACCCATTAACTACCACCTAGGCTGTGGTCAACATTATGGACACTGTGTAAGGGATGGTGCTGTGCAGTACACCTCCCTGACTTGGTGACATCTCCAGGCCCCTTAGGTAGTCATACGAGGTACCCATGTCATGACAGGGTGCCATCCATGAGCACGGAGATCATTGGACAGGCATATACAGCACTGGGGTGACCAATATTGGATCACATATCACCTTTAAGGGGTAATGGCCATGCGTGGATGGGTGATACCAGCCTTCACAATCCTCACCTCCACTATGCAGCATGCTGTCTACCTTGCATAAAGACATCTGCTACACCATGATGATGGACATGCTACATGTCCATATCCTGATCTGTAAGACATACGTCATGGACATCCACCATCCTAATACTAGGATCGCCACATGCTGGACAGATCCCTGTGCCATACATGTGACATACTCCCGCCAAACCATGCAACCCTGTCCATCAAAGCTGCACATGTCATCCCAGTCATACATGGTGTGATGGCCGCATGGTAGATGTAGTATCAACTGTCTGGATCAGTAATGTGGCACTGATGCACCTCGCGGTGGCATAATGGCTGTCTGTTACAGCTAGGAAACCTTGCCCATACATGCTATGGTTGATAACCATCCCTGCGAATGACGTCCGACTAGCCATTGTCCCATGTCTATCACATGTGCAACACAGGCGATCCGTGGCAGGATGTTGAACAGCTGTACAGTGCTGTGTAGATGTATATGGCAAAACACATGCATGTACAGGTTTCCATGCGTATGTGTGCATTGTCACTGCTCAAGTCCATTAAGGCTGTGTCTGTGTTGATATGTGACATATACACAGCATCAAGGTCAACAGCATTACCGTGGACACATCCAGGCATGTGCAGATAGGTAAGAACACCAGTGCAGGCAAATAGACATGCCCACATCAAGACAGCATTCACATGGAGTATGAACACTGTAATGAGGTGACACACATATATGGTGATGATATCCAATGCATAACGGGTGTTACATGTGTGTGACACAAACACGTCAGTCATGTCAGTGTCATGATGATTTGCAAAGATAACTGTGCAGATGTACTAGATGTCATAGAAATGTATGTGCAGCAGTATCTCTGTACATCTCTGAAACTGTGACCTGTCACCATCATTATGTCTTACAGATAATGCCTCGTACACGCCTTCCAGCATACAGCCGCCAGGAGGATGATGTCCTCATCCCGTACCTCCATGAGAACTATGAGGTGTTGTTCAGCCATGTGCCACAGCATGCCCAGCAGCGGGATGACCTGTGGCAGGATCTTCGCAGGAGGGTGAACGATGTGGGTGGCCATAACCGCACCTACCAGCAGGTGCGCAGACACTGCATGGACTTGATACGACATGCAAAACAGCATGCCACTGCAATCACCAGGGAACAAGGTGGAACAGGTGGTGGGCCACCAACCCAGCCCCACTCACACACACCGAGGAGCTACTGGCCAGTCTGGGGACACCCTCAGAACAGCATCCACAAACACTAGCTGCCATCGTGGAGGTGGGTGTCTCCCAACCAATGAGCCTGGAGTTGCCTGGTAAGTCAGTACTGCACATATGGCTATTATATCCCATTTAGTTGCATGTGTCACTGTACATTATGTAAAGTAACAACATATGCAAGGTATGTGGACACACATGCTGCATACTACAGTATGCTACCCTGTGTATGCACACATGTGCATACTATATGCTATTATACAGGCGAATGTGTTAACATGCACAGTGCACCCTGTGGCTGTCATACAGTCATGGATAATGTTCATACTGCTGTGTCACCCCTATACAGGTACCTCTGGCATGCCGCACAGACATGAGTCCGTTGCAGGTGAGACTGTCATCAGTATCAGGCATGTTAAAGCATAGATCTATTTGCCATGTGGCCAGTTAACACTTGCACACTTGATGTTCATTCCAGTCATGATATACAGGTCGCATCACCCATCATTCACACAGGCCACCCATGTGCAATATATACAAATGAAATGATACACTGACTTGAAACCACAGTATTTGTCATTGCTACATGTGTGGTCAGCTGTGCATACAACGGTGGAGGTGTTCTACAATGGAGGCATATGTAGTATGCATTGGAACAACATGTGTGGTATGCAAACAGTACCACACAGTGAGCTGTGATATGGGCAGCCCACAGGTGTCACCATTGTGTTATATGCCCCTGCATTGGGTGCACACATTGTGATGTGCCATCTGACATGTCCCAGACATGTAGTGTTCTGGCTGCAATATTGTCACACTATCCCATGACCCATACCCCACATACCAAACATACAACCCGTTGTCTGCATAGCCCTGTGGATGGTGACATATCTGACATCTATGGGTGTATGTCATATGGGACAACACAGACATGTGAGATAGATGGCCATCACACACATTTGGCCAACACATGTGCACACATGGCCATGGGGATGGCCAGAGACATGTAGCCACACAGTAGATGTGATGTGTATACACCCTGTTGCACATTGTCCACACATGGTCCAATTATAGCCTTAGTTGACTGATTATACAGTTGATGTGGTACACTGGACATCCTAAAAGCCTGTGCACAGCTAGTGGAGGTGTCACTGAAGTCTACCATATAAGATCTGTTGAACATCACGACTGTGTCATAGCATGACAGTAGTCACCTGTACAGCTTCCACAGACATTGACACCACATCAGGCCACAGATACTGTACATTTCCCTTGCTGCTGTAGGACATCACCATTAGCTGTGCACCTCGTGTGTGTGGTACATCAATGTCATGTGGGAAATGGTGAATTGACATGTCCGCTATGTGTGGACATGGTTGCCAGGCAGCTAAGACCCTGTAGTTGTTGTGCAGGGGTGTCATCTGTAGGTCCTCCAGTGACCTGTCACTTGACACAGCATGGTTTGGTGTGTATACACCTCAGCATCGTGGGTCACAATCCACAGTTATGTCATGGGTATGCATGCAGTTATGGCTATGCAATGTGTACATATTATGCATTGTACAGCAATATAGATGCCTCATGATGCCATGCAATGGCACAGTGTCTGTACTTCACACTGTATAGCAATGTAGATGGCTCACACTACCCTTCCATGCTCATGCACATTTGCTAAACATGCATTCTATCTGTAGGGCATACAGACAACACCGCAATGTGATGCCCATTACGATGCTGTACATGTGTCAGGACACCATTGTGTCAGACATGTATGCATGTTAATGCACACATCAGCAGATTACATGTCAAGGTCACGTCAGCCATGTGTACTGTTATCCTGTTCTGGTCCACATGGTGTATCACGGGGATGCATGCATACTACCATGATTGTGTGAACTGCATGGCTACTGATATGACACCTGCTTGCTGTAGTGTGCACCCCAGGGAGGTATGCTTACTAACACTATTAATGTCTGAGCTGCATGCCCTCTGCTGTACCACAGGCATGCTGCATGCCATCTGTCAAATCACATGCATGGTGTGTCTGTGTGTGTGTGTGTGTGTGTGTGTGTGTGTGTGTGTGTGTGTGTGTGTGTGTGTGTGTGTGTGTGTGTCTGTGTGTGTGTGTGTGTGTGTGTGTGTGTGTGTGTGTGTGTGTGTGTGTGTGTGTGTGTGTGTGTGTGTGTGTGTCTGTGTGTGTGTGTGTCTGTGTGTGTGTGTCTGTGTGTGTGTCTATTGTAATTTAGAGTCTTTCTTTGCATTCACAGGTGATGTAGGTGCGTTACCCTCCTGCGGTCCATCTGATGTTAGTGTCCCCACAGATACTAGCAGTGATGAACATATGCATGAGGTACAGGCAGGGTTGTCAGGGGCTGAATCTGTGCCAATGGTTGCCATCCCAGCTATGTCCCCCTTTCCTCACACAAAGTTCTGCTGCCAACACATACCGCATCACCAGTGGCCATAGAGGAAGGACAGTCAGCGTCTGTTAGCGTGGAACAGGAACATGTGGTGGCTACAGAAGGTGTGTCTACACACCATGGTGTCAGTGTAATGACTGCAGATGTGCCACACAGGCATGTGGCTGGTGCTGCTCGTAGGAGGACCTCTGGCAGACATGCACCTGCAGGACAGAGCGCAGCAGCTGGTATCACCAGACGCATGTTCCAGACTGTAATGGCGGCACAGGCACGTGCTGAATGGCAGAACAGAGAAGGGCAGAGGCTGCAGAGGGCTGCTATCCATACCCTAAATGACAACATCCAGGCATTGGCAAATGCTCAACAGCAGATTGCTGATGTTCTGGACAGGCGATTGGGTGACATGGTCGGAATCCTTGACCGTGGCATGGCAATCCGCGAGCGTGAGCTGTCTGTGCTGGAACATCTGGTAGGAGTGAGGCATAGGCCACGTGGACGTAGGCCAGCTACACCACCTAGTGCAGGTCAATGTGAGCGTGCCACCTCACATGCCCGCTCCCATAGTGCCGGTAGCAGTAGCAGTGCAGCTGGTGCTGCGCTGTCCACACCAGGACACAGCAGGCCACATGGACGTGGCCCTGGACATTCCCAGTGGGGACACGGTTCCAGTGGACATGTGTCATCGGACAGTAGCCAATCTGTACCTCCTCCTCCTGGTAGTGCCCGTGCAACCCCTGGCAGGCACAGGTCACGTGGCCGTGGCCGGACACAGTGAGCTGTACAACCTGGTCTGTACAATCTGGAGCTGTCAATAATACCCCGTGTAGGCCTCACAAAAGGCAGAACTGTGTGCACACATACACGCACACAGCAAAGACATCTGTAGGGCACCACAACACCCACATGCATACTGAACAGACATGTCCAATCATATCACTGGCCCTTACCCACACACATGATGTCATCCATTGGTGCAGCCTATGCCCCTGGCAAACATTATCACCCTGTGCATATGATGAAGCCTGTGCCGCATCCCTGTCATCCACACCATCGGTGCAGGGACATGCTCAAATGGTCTGATGCACAGGGTGAACAGAATAGTGAGAAGTGTATATTACATTAGTTGTGTAAGAATAGTGAGAGAAGTGTATATTACATTAGTTGTGTGAGAATAGTGAGAGACGTGTATATTACATTAGTTGTGTACTGTTGACATGCACCAGACATACCATGTAGTACAGGTTTAGCATGCATTGTTATATGTTCACAGTATGTGTCTCGGTAACAACAGTAACAGCATGTTGGTAATGATGCCCTGGTTCCCTCCTTATGGTCTACTTGCATGTGCCTACAGGTAGCACTGTTTGCAGTCTCCCATGTGTAACTGTGGAGTACTCACAGGCACATATGGCAATATCAGCATGCTATACGTAGCCTCAGCCTGACTGTTGGAAAGTCTAACATACCACAGATGTCCACACATATACTGATCCAGAAGCATGTGGGCAGTTTAATAGGCTACAGTGGCTAGAGACGTGACATCCATACCAGGTCACATCACAGGTATGTTGACATGGTGCAGGGGTTGTACACAGCGGTCTGGCCAATGATAATGTTAGAGGCCACTTGATAGCATGAGGCCTCACTGTGTAGCAGTAATACCCTGTCACATTACAGGAACATGCTCACACTCACGGGGTCAACAACACTATAATGCACACCCCATAGTGTTGAGGTGAGGACCCTTGCCTATGTGGTCATCACCCTCACAGTACTGTGCACCCACACGACGCGACACAGAGAAAGAACATGTACAGGTAGCCAGTGCGGCTGAGACCGATGGCATCAACAGGGTAGTGGACTGCATCACCATGAGGGGTTAGGGATCCTGTGTGTTCTGTATGGTAGCATACACCCTCACTCCATGCACCAGACAGCCATACATACCTACATACACACACACACACTGTGGAGACCACAAATGTCGTACACATATGGATAGCTGATGTGTGTGATACACACACCACACCTGCCTACGTCATGCTTTCCACACTGCAGTATGTACAGATCTCTACAACAGTGTACAGGGGTGTGTAACAATTGGGATGTATTCCCCACCATATGTGGCATATATGGTCACACAAGCAAACACACATGGCAGTACTGTGAATGATACACCTGCTATATGATGATATGTCTGACAGACATGCAGCAGTATTGGCCGCATTATGTGTACCAACGCTACCTTCAGCAATTGTGCTGCTATATGCACATGGGAGGATGTAAGTGTTACAGGTGTCAAGTGACGTACTGTCGGTAACACCTGACCGCTGTGTAGGTTTTATGTCTCCACCATCAAGTAACGGTAACATAGCGTACTGTTTGCACATGTAATGGTAGGATGGCGTGTGACACACCTGTGAGCCGTCCCCGGCAAACATCCATCTACACAGGTGGATCACCACTTTATGTACACACATCCATCCATACCTGCTGTACATCCTACCGTACTGTCAGTATGTCACCATATACAGGTGTCAATGATGGGGCTGCATTGCAACTGCATGTTGTAGTTAGGCACAGATGAGTTACTTACATCAGCTACTGCACATGCATGGTAGCTGCATGCACACTACAGATTGTACATGTGTGTTGGTCCTACATGCCTGTCATGTAGCCATGTTTGTATGCATTGCAATTGGTGGACATGTGTGTTGACATACATAACACATGGACTGTTGTATGATATGATGGGTGTCATGGGTAACTAGTACAGAGGGAATGTGTCCTCGGTCAACATTGCTACCTCATGTACTGTTAGCATTCAACAGCCATGGACCCACCTTCCATTTGCATGCGTATGATTGCTGTAGCCACTTGTCTGCACGGAGGACAGCAAAAGCTATGCTATGTACATATGTGTTGTGTGTGTGGTCCATGCACATATCCACTGCAATTACATGTATGACATAGCCAAACATGTGTGTTCATTGGTGTACAGCGACAGTCATCTGTCACAGCTGTGTAAGACCCAGGGCCCCTGGTATGTGTAGAGCTGACCTGGTTATGTACAGTGGTATCATTGCAATGCATAACACATGATGGAACCCTGTCGGTACATGTGTAGTCTGCACAGTTGCTGTAGACCTATGTACAGTCCACTGGTCATGAGTCACATGGTGTTGTGTTAATGTATGGCTGTGTATTGCTGGTCCAATGACATGGTGATGTCTGAGGGCTACATTGTAGATTGTGGTGTGTACCTCTGTGATCTGCACCTGAGACATCTGTGATAGCTCCTGAGTGTGTACTGGTCAATACATGTGAGTGGCCTTCATGTACGTGGGGACAGTAATACCATACTGTGCCCTTCCGTGTTTAGAATCCATGTGCATGCAAGACGGCCCTTTGCAACTGCTAAGTGTGTGAGCATGCCCAGTATGCCATTGTGTAGATGGACACACAGTACATTCCAAACTGCGCCCTTCCGTGTTTAGAATCCATGTGCATGCAAGACGGCCCTTTGCAACTGCTAAGTGTGTGAGCATGCCCAGTACGCCATTGTGTAGATGGACACACAGTACATTCCAAACTGTGCCCTTCCGTGTTTAGAATCCGTGTGCATGCAAGGCGGCCCTTTGCAACTGCTAAGTGTGTGAGCATGCCCAGTATGCCGTTGTGTAGATGGACACACAGTACATTCCAAACTGTGCCCTTCCATGTTTAGAATCCATGTGCATGCAAGACGGCCCTTTGCAACTGCTAAGTGTGTGAGCATGCCCAGTACGCCATTGTGTAGATGGACACACAGTACATTCCAAACAGACGTGTGATACTAAGCATGTGGGCATGGCCATTGACATCCTGTATAGCGATGGTGGTCATCCAGGCAACAGATGTCCATTTTCAATGTCACGATGGATGCCTACATTTAACACACTGGTTGCTGTCTTGAAGGGTGTACTGTCTGTGGCGCGTCCCATATCTATGTAGTGTTGTTGTAGTGCTCCGTAGATATTTAGTTGCCCCGATCACACCACTGCCATGTGTTTGTCTACGTCTACCTTGGGACAGTAATATGCTTTCAGACTGCTCACTCTCTATACATTCCCTATCGGCATCCTTGCCTTTGCGGATGATGTCACCCACCTAGAAGTATGCCTCTGGGAGTGCTGTGTTCAGTAATCTTGGTAGCATGTTCTGTAAATGCGTAATGCTGTAGTGTGATAAGGTAGTTAGGTGTATGTTCAACTCCCAGCCCTGCCAAGTGTGTGTGTGTGTGTGTGTGTGTGTGTGTGTGTGTGTGTGTGTGTGTGTGTGTGTGTGTTTCCAGCTGCCTGGGGACACAGTAATGCTTTTAGATGCCTCACACCACATACATTCCCTATCGGCGTCTTTGCCTTTGTGGATGATGTCACCCACCTAGAAGTATGCCTCTGGGAGTGCTGTGTTCAGTAATCTCAGTAGTGCATTCTGTAAATGCGTAATGCTGTAGTGTGATAAGGTAGTTAGGTGTATGTTCAACTCCCAGCCCTGCCAAGTGTGTGTGTGTGTGTGTGTGTGTGTGTGTGTGTGTGTGTGTGTGTGTGTGTGTGTTTCCAGCTGCCTGGGGACACAGTAATGCTTTTAGATGCCTCACACCACATACATTCCCTATCGGCGTCTTTGCCTTTGCGGATGATGTCACCCACCTAGAAGTATGCCTCTGGGAGTGCTGTGTTCAGTAATCTCGGTAGCGCATTCTGTAAATGCGTAATGCTGTAGTGTGATAAGGTAGTTAGGTGTATGTTCAACTCCCAGCCCTGCCAAGTGTGTGTGTGTGTGTGTGTGTGTGTTTCCAGCTGCCTGGGGACACAGTAATGCTTTTAGATGCCTCACACCACATACATTCCCTATCGGCGTCTTTGCCTTTGCGGATGATGTCACCCACCTAGAAGTATGCCTCTGGGAGTGCTGTGTTCAGTAATCTCGGTAGCGTGTTCTGTAAATGCGTAATGCTGTAGTGTGATAAGGTAGTTAGGTCTGTGTTCTAATCCCAATCCTGCCACGTGTGTGTGTGTGTGTGTGTGTGTGTGTGTGTGTGTGTGTGGGTGTTTCCTGCTGCATGACAACAGTACATTGCTTTTACACTATTCACTCTCCATAGAATCCGTACGGCATCTTTGCCTTTGATGCTGATGTCAGCAAGCTAGATGTATGCCTGTGTGACTGCTGTGATCTAGTAATCACGGTAGCGTGTTCTGTACATGCGTAATGCTGTAGTGTGATAAGGTAGTTAGGTCTGTGTTCTAATCCCAACCCTGCCAAGTGTGTGTGTGTGTGTGTGTGTGTGTGTGTGTGTGTGTGTGTGTGTGTATATATATATATATATATATATATATGTAATATGTATGTGGATATTAGCACTATTGAATGTGCTGCATTATCTGTACGTGATCACCTTGGATGTATCTAAATCTGCTATGGCTCTGTGATAGTGCACATACTGTGTGCTGTAGTGATCCTGGGTTATAGTTGTGTAGTGACCAGTTATTTTGTTGCTGGGTATTACAAGGGACATTGAAAACAATGATAGTACAGCACCTTTAAACGGTCATGTGCACATCTCAGCAACAGTCAGCAGTGGTTATTACTTTGGAGGATGAGTATGGCTCATATAACTATGTATTAAATGACAATACTATGCAAATCAGGTTAACATTACTGACTCCCGTTTATCCACAGGTTGTGATACAGATCCCAAGAATGTATGTGTATACATTGCCAGGTGCAGGACTGGAATATTGTTGAATGCATGGAGGGGTGTCCATGGCCAGAAATGGCGATCTGTACAGCCTGGCAGGTACAGTCTGTGACTGTCCCACAACCTCCTGTATATGGCTGACACATGCTGAAACTGTGTACATGCAGACACACACATAAAACAAACAGCTAGGGATAACACATACACACACACATTGCATCAACATTGGGCCATGCAGAAACTGTTGTCCCTCACACACACACAAATACATACATGTTGATTGGATGGCTCAATGACAGGCTCTGGAAAAGAAACAACATACCCTGTGCATATGATGACACCTGTGCCACCTCTTGTAATGTGTAACATTGATGCAGGAACAGACTAACATGGTGCTGATGCACAGGGTGGCTTCATAGCACTGTAATAATGTTAAAATGTTGTTAACACAAAGTGTGATTTCCTTCTAGGTGTATGTAAGCAGGCATGATGCATTACAGCTATGATCATCAATGTAGTATAGTGTACAGCACTGTTAATTCTGAAGATTTATTATCCATCCATGTGCCATTTGACTGACGTGTGTAGTATTGGCAGCATGTGTTTCAGAGTGTGCAGTACGTGTGTGATGTGTGTAGTACAGATTTTCATGTATTTATTTGTGAACATGGTGAAGGTGCACTGTCTGCATGTACATGTATAGTGGACACATTGGAATGGTGACATGCCCTGTATTACACACTGTTAACACTTCATAGTTTCTATTGGTAGCCAGTATGCATTATAATACACATATTGTTGTACTTGTCTACACATGTGTGATTGATATGGTTTTACACGGTGCTGTGGGTGATACTGTTACTATCTGTGATTGTTTTGCATTATGGTAGTAGACACGACCTCAACAGTCTGAATAACCAATTGTTATATGATATCTTCACAACTGACCCACACATGTAGGACACACAGTAGCATGTGGATCCTTCATGTACTATACTATACCAGTAAGCACTGGTATTGACCGCCACACATTGCTGGGACCATTACTGTTTGACATATAGCCATGTTAGTTACAAGCAAAGACAATAGGGATATTCCTGTCCACATCTGGAAATTCATACTGTGGCCTACAATGCATTCTGCACATGACACAGTTATTCTACACAAGGGTATCATACAGACAGATACGTGTTATCCAACCCATGCTGTAAACCTATAAGGCTATCAAGAGTTAGTTATCCACATTTACTACACATACTATACCAACAGTAACACATAGGTATTAGACCCCAATATGTATAATGGGTAACAATGTGTACATATAGACAAGTGCTATGTCATTTGTCATTTGATATTTGCATTTACAATGGTATTTTGAAGTACATCACTGTATCACATAAGCAATGAGAGGTCTGCATGCATATCCACCAAGGTGGTTGTACAACTATGATGAATGTCCATTATTGACAGACTTTGCTGTGTTTGAACTGTTCTGCAGTAAAACACATACATGAACAGTCACTCACACTATGTATATAAACTGTCATGTGTGTGTGTGTGTGTGTGTGTGTGTGTGTGTGTGTGTGTGTGTGTGTGTGTGACACAGATGACCTAGGCCACAGACAATTCTGGTACATGTAGTTGACAAGTGCTTTAATGCTCCACCAGATGTGTCCAGGCACCAGAACTGTGACTTGAGCAACACAAACACATGCTAGATTACATTTTCTGTTTGTGCGTGTGCCTCATTATGGCATTCCTGTTCATGTGTGTGTGCATTTCTGATGTGTGTCATCAGCCACAGTTGAACTGCACATCCAGCATCCCCCACTAGGTGACCATGAGGGTTGTCCCCATTGCCAAATGTTTTGTACAGCTGCGTCAGATGCCACATATAGGAAGCATTGCAGCTTCCAGGGCATCCAGCACACACATTCAGTATTATGGGCTGGCCATCACACACAAACCGCCACTTCATGGAGAGGAAGCCCTTGTGGTTGATGTAGGCCCTACCACACTCACTGGCTGGTGCTTTGATGCATATGTGCATGCAGTGTATTGCACCCAGTACTCAGGGTATTCCACTATTGTGTGGAAAAGACACATATTGCTGCCCAATACCTCACGGTAATTGGGGATATATACATGATCACTGACATGTGCTGACATGGCATTCATGAAATGGTGCAGTACCCTGGATGCTGATGTTTGTGAAATCCACATCATATCACCAGTTGATCTCTGGAAGGTACCTGTTGCTTGTATCCTTAGGGCAACACATACCTTGGTTTCCACTGGGATGGGTTTCCCTCTGTTGGTTCTGTGTGTGAGACATGGCCTGCACAGCTCCACAATCTTCTGCAGGAGGTCTCTGTCCACTCTATAGCTCTACTATCTCCAGCTCATGTAGCCCCTGGTAGGTTACCCTGTGCCTGCACACTCTTCTCCGTCTACTCACTGTGTGTTGCTGAGCAGCATTCACATTGGCACAACCCTCCGCATGTTGCATATGTTGACATATAATAGCAATGGCAGCCCCTAACATTATGTTGTCTCAGTTAAGCTTTTTCAGTTTTCACTTCTCTTAGTATACTACAGTGTTGCAGTGTGTCTGAGAAAAACATGGTGGAATGCTGTTTGTAGAGTTGTAAGTGCTGTGCTGTGCTGGCCTACTGTACTGGCTGTGTAATATGCTCATTCTGATTGTTTTCACCTGCTAGCTGTGGTAGTTCTCCTTGGTTAACTTACTGCTATTTGTTTACCTTCCTTTTCACTGTCTGTTTCCACAGTGAGCAGCGCCGCGCATAGGAGCACAGTAAAGTGCACATCCGCTTCCACGCACGCGCACACAGGCTTATACATGCATACAAACACTTACACTGGCTTACACGACATTACACGGGCTTCAACAATCTTACACTAGCTTACTCATTCTTCAACGCGCGCACACGGGCAGACACATGTGCACACATGCTTACTCAGGCTTACAGGCACGCACAGGCGCAAACACACTGTAAGCAGGTTTGCAAGAAACTTCAGTGATATCCATGGCATACACCATCAGTTTCCTGACTTTACCTAGGATAAATCATAACACGCCTCTTCCACTGATGAGTAACTGACAGCAAACATGTGACACACTGCTCCAATAAGATTACAGTGTTTTATACATACACACTCATGATGTCACCTATCTTCTACGCTGATAGTCCCCTTAACCTACTCTTACACTGTAGAGGCTTGGCCCATATGGCATGACAAATTGTGATTCACTATCCTCAGCCTCAATTGCATAGGATTGCCTACTAATGCTTGGTTACATCTCTGAAAGTGCGCTTCCACACATAGCAACCACTACTCAGTAGCCATGTTGTCTTCAGCTTGCCATTCACCTGCATGGCGAACTAACTTTTAACTAACATTACAATTTGTATGTATATTTTACATATTTTTCTTGTTTTGTAAGCGCAGCGCGTATTCGCGCCGCTGCGCTACGCTTAAACACCGGAGATCGGGGGAGGACAACTAGAGTTTTATTAATTTCCAATGGAAAAACATGCCACTGGCCTTATATTTGGCCATTGGCATGCTTCTTCAACTAAATTCATCCTTTATTTGCAGCTGACATTGCTCCGTTTAGCTACTTGCAGAACGTTACTCGGTTAACATCCGAGTACATTTCTGCACATAACTCTACTCTTGCACGGACAGCTTACTGTTTCATGTATCGCAAATTTTACATCATTTGCATAGCTTTCACCTACAAATGGGGTAATTTGCATATCCTAACATTGTCCGTGCAACGTTCATTTTAGGGGCTGTCTTACACGCCCCTACAGGATATTGCTGAATAGCTCGGCAGACATCTTGCCTTGCTCTACTCTTACTCTACTCGTACACGCTGGCCAAGGCTTCGTGAATCCTGGCCTAAGCTTTGCTGTGTGCTAATATGTCTATTTGTGGAGTATGCATGGCTGTAGGTATGTTTTGACCTGCTACATCTGACATTTCTACAGAGCAGCTCCCACTTTCATCATTTGTAGAGGTGACAGCCCTATAGGAACTATATATACAGCTGTGACATTTGACAAGTCAACACATACCTGCGGTCAATACTAAACTGACTACTTCAGCGCTTTTCATACCTTCAGATTTTTCTTGTAGTAGTATAGTCGATAATACTGTTTCCTATAACATGTATCTGTTTCTGATACAAGATATATCATTTTATTACACCACTACACACAATATATGAAGAAATCACAGGCCAGATGCCATTACATTCCTTTTGTAGGACACACTCGCCCAGAGTGTTGTGTTCCTCACAAAAGCCAACAGGTGCTAATCAAAACATATTCTGCTATCATCTACCTTATGTGTTCGTCGGTATTTGCGCTTTCCGTCAGTGGCAGAACTCACATGCGAGTGTGGGAGACTGAACACTGTATCGGGGACACTGCATAACACCCTGAGGGACACATTTATTTTGTTTCTATTAACCTTCCACATTGACTATCACAGGGCATAAGTATTCATCACATTTATCGAGGTACATGCTTTTGACTTATACATGTTTTGTCATTTGTCATCACGTCTTTCTTCACACCTGTCCACCTAATCTCACTAGTTCTGTACATTTATTTAGGACAGGGTTACCTTCATACCTCTCAACTGTACACATTTTGGGTAAATGTCCCGAACTTAGACTTATAATTTTGTTCCTTTTTTCATAATATTGTGCCTTTCTGGTAATTTAGTGGCAAGTCATTAGGGACTGTGGAGTTAGACAATAATGACAGACATTAGTAGTTTATAATTAATAACCCTCAAAACATTCATACTAATGAATGATCCATTATTCTATCAACGTTCTAACTTTGTAAGAGGAATATTTAAAATATTCCCTATTTGTACTTATTTTAAAATGCCTTTGTCCAGATGTCTTATTCTGAAAGGTTGAGAGGTATGGTTACCATCTTAGTCGTATGCATGTACGTCCATGATAATCGCTTACAAGACACTGATATAAGTCCCTACGTCTTCCCCCAATGGTTTACACAATATCCAGTAGATGGGTTCTTCATTTTTGGAAGATATAGGCGTGTGCTATACCCACATAGGAATATTAATCACTCCCATGGGGCGGACCTAATAAATCTGTGCCAACCAACACCTAGGCACCTAGGCCCATTATTGCATACCCATGATTCCCATACCTGACACCCCTCCACAGTAGTCATAAGACATATTTAATGTGAGCGATAATAAAGTATGAAGACACTTCTAAGCACTATCCACTCTCCGCGTATCGGGACATATGTCATACATTCTGTCAACCCATGTGTTATTACACTTGCACAAGCTACTGTTGCATGTACAGCTATATTGTAGTTGCGGATGACACTTCTTTGCAGCAATCATTACAGGACGGTGCCTGTATAGATTCACAATTTTTGGGGTCCTGCAAAGGACACCTATATCCATGTTTAAAGAGTAGAACTTGCAGATCTGGCACACTGGTACTTTCCGGGCAATGGTTTGGAAAGCAGCAGTGTATTTACCTTTATTGCATGTCTGTATGTCTATCCATAATAGCTATGATGTAACCTATTTATGTACATGTGTTATATCTACAAGGACATATGTTTATATGTTTGTTATGTATATATCAATTAATGTTGTATGTGTTTGTATATATATATATATATATATATATATATATATATATATATATATATATATATATATATATATATGTCTGTACATTCTTTATTTCATATATTTATTTAGTTTAAGTCTGTGGATATATTTCTATACACAAATGTATATATCCATATATAGAAATAACATGTAGAAAACAGCATTCATTTGCTATGCTGTGAGCGGATTACACATGCGCAGGCGCACTTGCATATCCTTATTGTGGGTTACATATGTTTACTAAGTCTTTGTGCTTACATGGGCTTTATTACTTGTGACAGTACCAGTAAAATATTTGTAATCCGGTTAACGGACCTATGCGAAACACAGGTTCACCTTTACATATTTAAATGTCTGTACAATGCAGACGCATTCATTACACTTTAACATTATATGTGCTGTAGTCGTAGTTGAACCGGGACTGCATTCACGTTGGCCGGATGCTGTAACCACTATACTATTGGTGTTCTGACTCATTTATATGCATACCCATAGTACATAGCTACATTAACATATGCCTCACCGCTTCACTTACAACACAGGCATCCATTCTCCTGCTGGGAAAAACGCGGTACTACATATTACACATTCCCTATTCCCTACTGCTCTGGACCCAAGCTGCATATTTAATCAATCCAGGGATATTCAGAACTCCAAGGCTTATAGTCCTGGCACATACAAGTCTTTGATTGTCAGGGTGTTCATGTGGTGATCTGGGTTTAGGCTTGTCCGCCTGGTGAACGGAACTGCCCTGACCGTGTTCAAATGTCAGACAAAGCACATGGACAGAGTTTGTCCATTTTATACATTTTACCTGTGTTTACAGACACAGGTGTTTGGGCACCTGTCAGCAGCTTATTATGTTGGCAATACATAATATGGGTGGGGTGGTTACAATACATAATCCACGGTGAGTGGTGTTCCCATTCACATTTGACTATTTCCTGTATTCATTCATACGAGGATTATTATTTTGGACATGAATTAACTACAGGTATGCAGTAGTACAGTAAACAAATGTGAAGGTTTGTTACTGTAAATATGTACGGACCTCTGTAATACTCGGGGACTACCCCACATCCTTCACAACATTTCATGCTAATGTACATACTATTATTCTGTGAACTTTCGAAGTTTGTGAGAGCAGTATTTACATCTGTCCCTATTTGTCCACCCATCATTTTAGGCTTTGTCCAGATTTTGTTGCTGTAATAGGTTGAGAGGTGTGGTGTCGGTATGTGATTGAGTAGAATATATTCTGTCGATAATTCATGTGGGGAGACCTGCATGGTGGACAGGTGTTCCGTCCTGCGTAGTATGTTTTGCATGTCCGTCTAGAAACTGAACAGTACCGTGACTACACATACAACTTTTGTCCAGATGTGTACAGTACTAGACATTGTGGCGTGTAAACAACTCTGATGTTTAAACAGGTTACTTATCCCATGCGGGATGTACACACATTTTGCCAAAACATGAACGTGCAGGCATTTGGATTTACGAAACTGTGATGGGATGTTTACAAACATGGGATACATAGTTTGCAATCCTGACACTGTTAAGGGTGATACTTCCTACTACATATGGGTAATACTCGCTATGTGTAGGTGTACGGCTGCGCAAGGCTGGTAGCTGGATTTGGTGGACATTCGGACATGGGTGCGGGTTATGTGCTATACAGGGGATGTTGCGTATTGCATTATGCATGCATGGGTTTTGCATTTGGATGTCCCAGTTCCGCATATACCATCCTATGTGTATGTACCGGTTACGTTCCTGTTCATGTGTATAGCACATTTTAATATTCATATGTTTGTGTGATTTTGGTATACAATATGGACTGTCAGGTTTCTTTACGATTGTTATATGGCCACAACTGCCCAGCTGTGTACTATCACTACCAATGTGGGACTGCTGGTGACCCTGCCCATGGGGCTGGAAGTGTGTATTGGTGGCGCGCTGACATGATGCGCTTCACTTCCACTGGGTATAACTACTTACAGTGCAGTACATTACGGACACACGATTTTAAATATCATTTGTTCCAAGGATGGAAACTCATATTGTGTTGCGTGCATTTCTGTTTGATTCTCAATTTTGTGTGGCCAGGAACTGTCTTGCATGCTTTGCATACGTTTCATTATCCACGGACACTGATAGGTGTGATTACTATTGCAGGCAGACTATAATATTCAGCAGTTTAGGTTGCTCATCGACAGCCGACATTGACACGCCTCCGGGCACAACTTAGAAACGCCCCATGCACTTGCGCACGTTTCCTATGCACGTGGATGTGGTGGCAGCGCACCTTCATTAATATGCATATGGCGCTGCTACACCATATATACGCCGCACGGCCGGCGCAGGCCTTACACCGGCCTTGCGCCGAGCTTCATGAATCCTGGGGCTGATTTTTATTATTTTGTTTATATTCCAGAAAATAGAGATATGAGTATTCGAATATAAGGATTAGGAATGCAGTTTTCATGACATGCAGGATAGATAACTTGAAATGCAGGAAGGTTAGAGGGCATGACAGTTTATATTACAGAGGGGACAATATGCAAATAATGCGGGAGAGGGAAAATGATGTAAGTGATAAAAAACAATCCTTTTAACTGTATGGCTGGGTGAATAAAATGAAGAAGGCTGATGGCTATACATGAAATATAGTCCCCCTGATGTAAAATGGGAACATAATGAGAGAGATTTAAAATTCAGTTAAGGGAATGAAACGGAAAAAAGTGGTAGTAACTATGGGGACTTTAACTCTGTCAAGAGCAAATTGAGAGATTCTGGAATCTGATAAAAGAATAAAACTGAATTTAGTGGAGGCACTGAATAAGTCAGACCCTTGCGACATGTGCAAACAAGGGTAAAAGGATGGAAATTTCATTGACTATGGTGATAAGTCTAGTAACAGGAAATAGTGATGTGATGTTGGGGTTCATTATCAATGGTGGAGCAAGGAAAGAACTACAATAGAAGTTTCAGCTTAGGCAGCTCTAAGAAGGGATGGATCCAGCATTAGGTGACTGAAGCAGATGCTTAGGGCCCGGTGCTGTCTGGGGGGCCCAGCCTAGCCATAAAAAAAAATTAAATAAAATAAAATAAATATTCTCTCTCTTATATGCCACGGTGGTACGGCAGTAGCATTGTTACCTCACAGCAAGAGGTTCTCTCATTCGATTCTTGGCTTGGCTTGGGAGTGCCTTCTGTGTGGAGTCTGCATGTCCTCCCCGCGGTTGGGTAGCGTTCGAAAGACATGCGTGTGTAAATGGGTGTGCCTTCGTTGAAGGTTTGGCGTTGAGCTGGCACCTCAGTGTTTTGTAAAAAATCTACTGCCAATCATTAGCGGACCGGAGTTCCGCTGTGGCGACCCCTTACCAGGAAAAAGCCGAAAGACGAACAACATTCTCTCTCTCCTGCCATCACTTAAAGAAAAAACTAATAAAAAATGCTGCCATCCAAATGGAAGCACAGCTTTTCTGTCAACATTACATGCTTTCTTCTAATCAATCAGCATACACACTTAAACACACACATACTTCCTTCCAATCAATCAGCATGCATGCACACAAACTTTCTTTTAGTCACATATACACATACACTTTCACTTTCTCTTCCAAACAAGTCAATCAACTGTTAGAAGATTTGAAGTACTGTAAAGCACTGTAAAGAAATGGGCTGCTTTAAAAGAGAAATGTGAAACCCCAGAGTCAGACTAACACCGATGTCTGAGTAAAAGTCTGTGTTTGCAGCAACATTAGCTTTGTTCTGAAATGGAAGAGTAACTTCCAACAGCAGGGCAGTGTGTATGTGAGATCTGCTGAAATGAGTGAGTGCCCAGTTCATGTGTTTAGCAGATTTGCTTTATTACTCAATATCTGTGAAGTGTGTGTGTGTACATGTGTGCATGCGTGTATGCGCACGTGCGTGTGTGTAGTTAAGTGACTTATGCAGAGTCATGCAGACTCCAATCCTTTACCTTAACTACATACGGTAAGAGCCTTACTCCTTCATACAAACTGTCAAACCTCTCTCTCTCTCCCTCTCTCTCTCTTTCTCTCTCATCTTTAGTAAATGACTGAGGATTATAGTCATCAGAGTTTCATAATGGTTGACAAAATACATGTCTCCAGTTTTGGAGAGATTCTCCGATTCTGCCACATATTTATGCCATGTCCTTGAACAAGTTACTTAATTAAACAGTGCTTTGGGGCAACTGGAAGTTTGGGCTAGGCTCCTTGATGGTCCCCTTGACTGCAAGCCTACTAACTACCCATGAACCAGTGTTGTTATGGTGTAAAGAAAGAAAACTGATTGCAGTAAACAGGGGCATCATATTAGTCATGTTCTTTGAATTTGATCCTTGGTTTCCTTGTTCAGTTGAATGTAGACAGGGTGTTAATTACTTGGCTGTGAAAAAATGGAAAGCATGAAGTTCATAGGTTCATAGGTTCACACTAGGCTATCTGCCCTAGGGCATTTATAAGCCTAGCCAGAATGTGTTTGGCTTTCGACACCCATTTTAAATTTATTTTGCTATGCCCTTTTTCGAGGTTAGTATACTGTGCCTCTGTCTAACAGTGACACAGAAGTGATACCCGGGGTAAACCTACGATCTCCCATCCACTCATCAAGATTCCTCTTGAAGAGAGTCAATGAGGGACTCTGCCTAACCTGGACTGGGATTTTATTCCAGAGTGAAGGGAGCCTCTGGGTTATGAATCTGTCCCTCCAGCATGTCCTATTTATTTCAGTGCTGAGGTTCAAGTCTCTCGAGCGCGTAGCTCGATGGGATTTGGATTTTCTGAGGTGCAGCATGTCCATTAATTTCGGGTTGGACATGGCTTTATACGTCAGGCACAGATCACCTCTGAACAGGCGGTATGCCACTGAGTAGAGCTGGAGTTTCTTTAACCGGGCAGCATATGGCATCTGTTTGAGCCCTTTGATCTTCTTGGTGAGGTACTTTTGGGGTCTTTCCAGTTGCTGCAGGTGTCTGGTAAGGTACATCCCAAAAGGGGCATTGTACTCAATTATGGGCCTGATGAGGGATGAGTAAAGAGGCACGATGACGTCCCCAGATCTAGATGTGAATCCCTTCATGATTAGGTGGGCTATATAAAATGTTTTCTAACCACTTTGGCCACGTGGTTGTCAAATGAGAGATTGCTATCAACTTGGGTCCCCAGGTCCCTAATTACTTCTTCTGTACTTAATGGATTACCACCTATGTGGTAATTTGTGGCACTTTGTTTTTGCCAAAGGGATGACTATACACTTTTGGCATTTAGCTTGAGGCCATGGCTCTGGCACCAGTTGTCTGTTTCTATGAGGCCCTTTTGGAGGATGCTTGTGTCGGCTGGAGAGTCGATTATGGCGCCCAGTTTGCAGTCATCTGCGAACTTGGTCAGCCACAGTCCTTCCATGTTGGCCTGTACCTCCGAGAAATATATACCGAACAAGAGAGGTCCCAGGACTGAGCCTTGTCGGACACCACTTGTAACTGGTTTGGAGTCTGACATGGCTCCAGCAATTCTAACCATGTGGGTTCTGTCCTTGAGCCAATTTGCAATCCATCTAGTGACATAGGGGTTTATATTTAAGCTGGTGAGCTTATCTATAATGCCCGAGTGGGGTATTGTATCGAAGGCTTTTGCGAGGTCCAGGTAGGCTGTGTGGACCACCTTCCCCTTGTCAATGGCCTTGGTGACTGTTTCAAAGAAATCAATCAGGTTTAAGAGGCAGGATCTGCCCTTAACAAAGCTGAACTGGGTAGGATCCAGTGTTTGCAGGTCCCCAATATCTTTATTTATGAGGTCCATGATGATCCTTTCCATAGCTTTGCAGACCAAGCTAGTCAGGCTTATGGGGCGATAGTTTCCAGGATCCATTGAGGCACCACCTTTATGGAGAGGTACCACTGTTGCTGTATGCCACTCTTTGGGCACATATCCTGTAGTAAGGCTGAGATTGAACAGTAGATTTATGTTTGGGTTTAGCTCTTCTTGGAGTTCATGTAGGACGCAGCCCGGGACACCGTCTGGTCCCATTGATGCTGTGTTTTTTGCTTTGGAGAGGGTGGCTCTTACCTGAGCATCTGAGATGTCAGGGGGCAGCACTCTGCTGGGATAGATATTTGCCCTTTTGGTGGGGGGGGGAGTTTGCGCTGAACCTGTCAGCTAGGATGTTGGCAATGTCTGTGGGTTCGGTGTATTTTTTGTCATTTTGGACTAATTCTGAGCATATCTGGGAATTACCACCCAGGTTCCTAACATAACTAAAGAAAGCCTTGTGATTATCCTTAGTGTCCTGTGCAATTTTTCTCTCGAAGCTGGCCTTAGACAATTTTATGTGTGCCCGTAGTTTTTTGCTAATACTGATCAGTGATGCCTTCCCTTGAAGTCTTAGTTTAATGCTAAGATTTTAACTATGAATAAATGTTTTTAATTTAGCTTGTTTCTTGCAGGCACACAAGTGTGAAATATACTGTTTGGGCTATAACAGTTGTCTAGCACTAGATGAGAAAGGCTATGATGAGCTGTTAAAGTGCTGCTTTGTATAGTACATGGTTTGATTCCCACAGTCTTCATCTTCATTTATCTTCTATTTGACTCTGCCAAGTTACTCCACCAGACAATATTCTGGGCTGCCCCTGAAAAGGGATACTTATGTTCAGGGTGCAGTCCTAGGCTGTTAGCAAATGCATTACATATTTGTCTTCTGAATTCCTGCACTCTTCACTTAGATGCTAATTAATACTTCAATATGTGCAGTTTGAGGTTGATTTTCAACATGCTTCTTGTAGTTTAATGGGCTGTCAGATGCATTTTCTCTAAATGTGCTTCAAGGGAAGGGAGTTTAGTGTTTCTGATGCTGTCTATTTTAAATGTGCAGGTGTTTTGTTTAGAAAATGTCTGTCAGTGTTTGTTCTGTAAAAATTTGAAATAAAAGTTTTAAATGAAACCCAAATCTCTGTGGTAATTGTAAACGTAAAGAAGAAAACAGTATGGAGGTTGACAGCTTTGAACAGTATTTATGGAACTGGAGAAAGACAGCCAAGTACTGGGATATTGGTATGGCTGTAGTGGGCCTGATTCATTTCCCTGCATAGGGTATCCACAATCTAGCTTTGACTCTGGAGATGTATGCTGAAACAATACAGCATTACTGACCATTCAAGCAAGTCACACCTGTACTGAGTGATGTCAGATGGGACAGCTGTTCTTGATGAATAAGAAGATGAAGGAAGGTCAAAAATGAGATGTAGGTGTTATACAAGAATGTGAGCACCCCCCAAAAATACAGTATGTTCTATGCAGTAATATTTCTGATTTTGTGTATGACTTGTGGGCTGTTAAACAAAAGCTGCTTCATAATTTATATTGTATCTAATTGTTTTACTTAATTAATTACAGTAAAGAATTAATTAATTAATTAATAGGCTTGGATTATGTAATATAGTCAAAACATGTTACAGTTAAGGAATATATTTTTGCAGTACCTTCTTTAGAGCTTCCAGTAACTGTGAAGGGGTTGACATTTGTCATGTCATATAGGCTGCATTATTTGGAGACATGGTCTGGTCTTCAGCATCCATTATCTAGTCATTGATGCATATCACTGTGGTACAATCTTCTCTACAAGATCAGATTGAGAAGGATCTCTGCATTTAATTAAAACTAATAGTCTGGTGGTTAGCACAGAGGACTAAAGATCTCCCTTGTCAGTGAGCTGCTTTTGTGACAAAGGTACAGGGTTTGAATCTTTTCACCTTCATTTATCTACTATGAAACAGAGCAAAGTCACTTAACCAGACAGTTCTTTGGAGCAATGGGAATTTGGGCTAGGCTCCTTAATGGTCTCCAGGTTTCCAGGACTGCATGCTTAGTAACTATGATCCTGTTGTCGCTATTCACCAGCAATTCCCTATTGTATAACTTATCATCAGCGCACCGATTTTTTTAACGTAACATAGGTAATTTATTCTTCATGAGTAGCAGGTACTGCATTTGTAGATGAAGCACTGAAATGCAAAGTTATTTGCTAGCAGCAACCTTTAAATTAGTAATAGTTCTCTTTGATATGGGCTTGTTCAAATAACTTTTTCTGCAGAGATTGTGAATAGTGACTTAGCATATGCAATCAGGTGGTTAATATTTCTTATGCTCTAATGAGTACTGTTCTATTTAAACTATCTTCACATGGCTGGATCTTATTGTAAGATGCTAGTGATCTTTATATAATTTTATTTAATTCATCCAAAACTAGAAATAAAGTACATGCAATTTATATATTTCTACAACAAGAAGTATACACAGTCAACAACGTGGCTATAACTGCTGGTGTGGGTAGAGGGATCTCTGTGGATGAAAGTATCTTCTACTCTTATCTGGTCATTTTTAAACAATGTTTAATCTGGCTTTGCAGGACTGCATGTGTGTGTGTGTGTGTGTGTGTGTGTGTGTGTGTGTGTGTGTGTGTGTGTGTGTGTGTGTGTGTGTGTGTGTGTGTGTGTGTGTGTGTGTGTGTATTAAGTTAGAATACTTTGGCTACTGTGTGTTTGTGTGAAACTAATTTGAAATATGTGACTTTGATCATTATTATTGTTATAGGATGCAGTCAGCAATGTGGCTGTAATTGCTGGGTTTGGAGGCTGTATATACATAAAAATCACTGACCCTGCTGAACTGATGAAGTTCAAAGGTCATTAGTCTTTCTTTGCAGGGCTATCATGCATTTGTGTAAAGCAAATCGAAATACTTACTGCATCCATTTTTATCACGGGCAGATATGCAATGTGTACATGGTTGATAGTGGCCGTAATTGTTGAGCATTGGATTATAATGTCAGCAGTTTGAGTGGCCTTTTATGGCTGAAGTTTTCTGAATGGGTAGTTTAGTCATTATTGGTTCATACATTTTTGCTCCATTGGTTACTTGAGAAATTATTAAAAACAACAAATTTAAAACACACACTAACAAGTTGTATTAAATGAGAAATATTATTTAAAACATTCAAGAAGACAAATCAAAGAACACAATCATTTATGAATAGTCCTAAAAATATAGAAGTGTAACACCCACAAGGGCAGTAATAACATAAAAACAAACTGGGCCACCAAACGATGCAGTCTCTTCCACAAAAAGCCACACTGTGATAAAAACAGAGTCCAATTAATGAAAAATGAGTCCTGTAAATCGAATTGAACAGAAAATTTATTGCTGATTGTAACGACTAAGCGCTTTCGCCAGCAATCTGGCTTCATCAGACTGATGAAGCCAGATTACTGGCGAAAGCGCTTAGTCGTTACAATCAGCAATACATTTTCTGTTCAATTCGATTTACAGGACTCATTTTTCATTAATTGGACTCTGTTTTTATCACAGTGTGGCTTTTTGTGGAAGAGACTGCATCGTTTGGAAGTCCTAAAAATATGTCTGGGGCACATAGGTTGAAAACAGCCTGGAGCTCAAAGTACACTTAATCTACTACTGGCCAGATGCATTTCCAATGAAAGTGAGTTTCAAGGGAAGAGAAGTTTACTGTTGCTCATGCTCATGGTAACAGTGTTTGTGAAATAAAATCTGAAATAAAAGTTTCAAATTAAATCCAAATCTCTGTAATGATTGTAAAAGCAAAAAAGAAACCAGCATGCACACTGACTGATCTAAACAGTATTTAAGGTTATTGGAGATACACAACTAAGTAACAGGACACTGGAATAGCTATAGGAGAGGGGGGCCTAATCCATTACCCTACCTTGGACCCCATATGACCATAATCTGGCTGTAGCTGTAAATCTGACTGTATATGCCTCTTTGTTGACTTTGTGATATCTTTGCTGTTTAATATTGTATCCAAATTTGCGATAGCTTTCCTCTGAAGAAGCCAGTATTTTTTTTATTATTTCTCAGCTGCAATTATCATCTGCAGAGATCTCTGAGCTCAGAAAAACAAAATATGTCAATGTATCCACTTCTTCTCACGTATTTGCAAAGATTTGATTAGGCTAGATGACAAAATCTAATGTTTTTATGTTGATCAGCCAGCCAAATTTTGCCCTTTCTGATTTCATCTCCACCAAAAGGCTCATCAACTTCTTCTCACTTTCAGCTGTCAGAGTAGTGTTACCAGCATATGTGATGCTGTAATATTTCTTCCAACAATTTTAATTCCATCATCTAATTCATCTTACCCAGCACTTTACATGGTATGTTCTCCATAGCAATTAGATAAATAGGGTGGCAATATACAGCATTATTGCACCTCTTTCTCAGTCTTGAAAGAAATTCTGTATTCAGTAATAAACTGTTGCCCTTTGTGCTGTATGCACGTTCCTCAGAAGGCATACAAGGTGATCTGTTATCCCCATTTCTCAAAGAACTTGACATAGTTTGTTATTGCCCAGAGATTTAAAGTAGTCAATAAAGCAGAAGTTAACTAACTTGTTTTCTGTGTTATTCAACACGTCAGTAATTTTATCTCTGGCCCCTCTTCCCCATCTGAAACCAGCTTGTACAGTGACCATTCTCAGGCATATGAAACAAGTACAATTATTTGTTAAGTTGAACATTCATTAGTATTCCTCTTTTTTGGATTGGAATAGAAAGTGACCTTTTCCAGCCAATGTCCATTGTTTTGCTTTTCATATTTATTGTCATATTATGGATAATACAACAATAGCATAATTTTGTGTGATTTTAAACAATTCAGCTTGATTTTATCACTTCCTGCAGCATTCTTATTTGCAATTTTTCTAATTTGACTTCATTCTGCATGATTTATAGATCCATAGATTGTTACTAGACTAACAATCTGGGGGCCTATCTAAGTTTAGCCAAATTTTCCGAAAAGAATAATGATAACTTGTATCCAAACAGAACATTGAGGGCCAGGCATTTATATCCTCCCTCTGTTCATAAGGGACATGAGTGCCAGAGCTGGTGTAAATTTCCTATTCTTCATCCACTGGTCCAGGTTTTGCTTAAACTGAGTAATAGACAAACTCACCTTCACATAGATGGGAAGTCTGTTTCATAGAAGGGACATTATCTGACATACATGTCTGTCTCTTCAGCATGTTTTAAGTCACAGACAAAAATTCAGTTCCCTAGACCTTGTATTTCTGGTACTTTTTGACTTACAAATATGTAGGAGGTTCATAAGTGTAGGCTTTGCAGATGATTTGTAAGCCAGGCAATCTGTAGGAGACTGAGTAGAGGAAAAGGGCTTTAAGACATTCTGCATAAGGCAGGTTTGTTACACCTTGTATTCTTTTTGAAAGGAACCTCTGTTGTTGCTCTAGTTTCTGCATATGCCCAGTCAGGTATGTACCAAAGGGAGCACTGTACACTATGATTGGTCTGATAAGTGCAGAGTACAATGGGATAATGACCTGTTTGGATCTAGATGCCATGGTCTTACATATAAGTTGTGCAACATAAAAGGATTTCTTCATCAGTGTGACCACGTGGTGGTCAAAGACAAGTCTACTGTCTGTGTGCATATCCAGATCCCCGGTCACTGGGCCAACTCTTAGGGGTGCATTATCAACATGATTATAAGCCAGGATGATTGACTTCTCAAAAGGTAGAATTATGCATTTCTTAGCATTGAGTTTAAGACCATGGTTTTGGCACCATTTGTTAGTCAAAGATAGACCTTCTTCAAGAATACTAGTGTGTGCAGGGGAGTCGATGATAACCCCCAGCTTGCAATCATCTGCAAACTTAGCCATCAACATTCAGCATTTGCTTTCTTTTCAGAGAAATAGATGCCAAAAAGGAGCAGGCCCAGTACCAAGCTCTGGGGGACCCCACTAGTGATTGGTCTGTTAGTGGAGATGGCCTCACTTACTTTGACCTTCTGGGTCTTATCAGGGAGCCAGTTGGCTGTCCAGTTGGTGATAAAAGGGTTTATACTGAAATTATTGAGCTTGTCAATAATTCTTGAGTGGAGCATTTTATAGAAAGCCTTAGCTAGGTCAAGGTTAGCTGTGTATACTGTTTTACCTTCATCTAGTCCTTTGGTGACCCTCTCAAAAAAAATCCATCAAATTAACAAAGCTGAACTGTGATGGATCCAGCTTTTACAGGCTACCTATGTCCTCATTTATCATGTCCATGATGATTCTTTCCATGGCCTTACACATGAGGCTGGAAAGACTTATGGGCCTGTAGTTACTCGGATCAGTGGTTGGACCTCCTTTGTGCAGGGGAATGACAGTATTCATATTCCATTCCTTAGGCACAAAACCTGACTGAAGGTTTCAGTTGAAAAGTGATTCAAGTGGACCAGAGAGGTCATGACTCATGCTATTTATTAAACATCCCTGGATGTTACCAGGGCCCATCAATGCAGTACCTTTGGCCTTGGAAAGTACATTGATGACCTCTTCCCTAGTAATGGCTGTGGGGATTGTGGTATGTGACATTTCCTTTGGATTATCAGGGTGAGTGGGGGAGAAATTTGAGCTGAACCTGTCAGCCAAAAGGTTGGCAATGACTTCTGGTTCAGCATGGGTGATGCCATTTACAATAAGTTCTGCACATTGTTGTGTATTTCCTCTAAGGTTATGGACATATCTATAGAAAGCTTTGTGGTTGCCCTTTTCCTGAGAAACTATTTTTTCTTCAACTTTAGTCTTAGAAGTATTAATTAACCCCCTTAGCTGCCTGGTTAGATTGGTCAGGTGGCTTATAGTATGTATGTATGGCTTTGTTTCTCCTTTGTTTGACCAAGATTTTTTTTCTTTTGTTGTATAACCGATTGATATTGTGATTCCACCAAGGTGGCTTACCTTTTGAGTTTGTCTTATTCCTAATACGAGTGGGCACAGCTTGGTCTATACAGCTATCAATATGGTTATACAGAGATCTTTGTAAATACCTCAGCATATGCTATGGTGTTTACTGGGTTTGGGGGTGCTTGAAATTTAGCCAAGGTGTCACTTAGTAGAGAGATGTTGGCCCTGGAATAATTCCTAAAGGTTTTTGGTTTCACTGGATCCCCGGATTTAAGTTTTATTTCAAGTAATACGCCTTATGCTTAGATCTGATAAGTGAAGACATTACACTGGGAGAGGAACATCACCCCTCCCCATGTTCATGAGTGCAAGGTCAAGCATGTTTGTACCTATGGTTGGAAAATGGACCAGTTGTTCCAGGATGTTGGTATTAACAAAGTTTAGTGCATTAGAAGTGATGTAGGTTTCCCAGTCTCTGGAGGGGTAGTTGAGATTCCCCATGAATATTGTATTGGGTTGAATGGTGAGGGACTCTAGCACATCAATATTTCTAATATGGGTTTCCTGGGACATGGAAGGAGATCTATAGGTTACAAGGATATAGAACAAAACCCTGTAAATGGTGAGTTGCACATGTATGAGTTCCAGTGGGTCATACACTTTAACTAGTCTGAGTGTGAGGTTGGTGTTAATTTAGACTAAAACTCCACCACCTTTAGTTCCCTCCTATGCAGCAGCTGGTCTAAAGGTGTGACAGGCATTATAACCTTGCATTGCTGGGGTACTCTCCAAAACTTTAAACTATGTCTGCATTACTACACAGGCATAAGCTCATATGCTACATAAGCTACATATGCTCCAGTGAGAGGAAGGCTTGCATGGAGTGAAGTTTCTTGTTAAGACTTCTAGCATTAAGCAGTACCACCTTCATATATTTTTCTTAGGTTCAGGTTGTCTAACTCTAGATCATACAACATACCATTGTATGTATTAGTGATGCCAGAGGCCTTCTGACATATTTATTTTTGTTGTATTCATGTCAGCAGTGTCCTGATCAAGTAGTGACCATCTGCAGGCACTGCCCAGGTAAAACAGTTTTTATGTGTATTCCTGTTACCTCCTCTTAACATCTCCTGCTTCTGCATTCTAGAAGAGATCCCTTGTCTTTTCCAATCTATTATTATTTCACTTATTTGCAGTACACATTTAAATATACTTCTTTATCTCTTCCTGCTGTTCTCTGAAAGCCTTGAACATATTTACAGTATATCAGTTGTCCTTTGCTCTCCTTCTTTTATTGTCATTTCTAAAGCCTCTGCAGAGGGATATTTTCCTTCATCTATTTGGCAGACTTTTACTGCCACCTCCTCTGCAGTATCACAAACCTCTGCCCATAGATCTTTTGGCACTCTGTACACTAGGACTAATCCCTTAAATCAGTTTTTCCCTTCCATAACACTTTCATATGAAATATTATAGACTTTTTATCTAGTTGGGGTGGATGAATTTCATTTTTTTTCTGTTTAGCTTTGAGACAACACACTTATGGTTCAAGCCACTATTTGCTCTTGACCTTGGTTTTGCTGACTGTACAGAGTTCTTCCATCTTTCTGACTGCAAAGTATATAGGTGTTCTGGTTTTGATATTGACAATCTGGTGAAATCCATGTAAAAAGTCATCTCTATTTCCTATGACTAGTGAATTACTTTGGCTAAATTGTACTAGCATATATTCTTCATTTTTTACAAAAAGGACAAACTTGCACATTATTCCATTTTTTATTTTTTTGCACCTAAATGAGCATCCCAACCTCTTATGGTGAATGCAATGTCTTTTCTTGGTGTTATATCCAGAAGTAGCCACAGATACTCATAAAACTGGTCATATTATGTGTCTTAACATCTGAATTTGGAGCATAAACTTCTGTCACAAAAATAGGATGCAATGAGATAATTCTATTAATGTTTGTTGTACCTGAATGTGGATTTTGACACCCTTTTATTAACCAGGAAGCCTACTTCATTTATTTTGTAAGATCCAGAGTAGATGATCTGATTACAATTTGATGTTAAATGGCAGATTCCAATCAATTTTGGTTAACAAATTCCCAAGATGTTGACATTTAGTCTTGCCAAGTCATCTTTATCCACATCAAATTTCCCTTGGTTCACAATTTTTGTAGTCTAATTTTAATGCTTTATGTAGCATTAAACTTTCTTTTCATCTCTGAGTATCTCAGCAAGTGGGTGTCATTGTGGCTTTAATCCCTCGGCATCATGAGTCTTATTACTACTCATACTTTCACCCTCCTTGTCCCTAGTGATATGATAGACACCTTCAAACCTGAGGGTCTCCTCTTCTAGCATAATTTTGACATGTCTGTGATTGCTTTTGACCACAGATTGTCTTGGGAAAAAACTGTGGATTGCAGTTACCTTTTCCCATGGACTCCATTAAGGCTTATCTCCCTAACATGATTTGCCCATCGTGGAGGCACTTTAGGTATAGCTCATAGCTTCACTGAGGCACACAGAGAAATATAAAATGAGTATCCAAATAACCAAACTCATGGTCCAAAAGTCCTATTTAGACTGAAAATGTCAATTTAAGACTGTTGTTTATTCTGCATTTATCAGTTAGACAAAAACTAGTATAACATATAACTAGTTTTTTGTTAAAATATGTTTTTTTGGAAGCTTTATCACTGGAGAATTTAAAAACAAAATAAGTCACAGAGCAAGAAGTATTAGTAACCTCTTTTCACTGAAAGGATGATGACTCCCACCTCACATTAACCTGACTCATAACTAAGGAATTATGTTCCTGTACTTTAGTGATTAGTATAATCTCTGTAGCAGAATGCAGTTTTTATTATTTGTATTAATATATGGCATTATATAACTTTGTGTGTAGCTTTTCTCTCTGGGCCTCTGATGAAAAGTGTTTTTTTGTCCAGTCAGACTTCACCAGACAACAAACGAAAATGAAATCTATAATAAATGTATTCCTTAAACATTTCTCTCTATGTCTTGGTATTAGAAACAGATTTTATTGGTCAGTTTACTTCTTTTCTAGGATTGCCAAAATTCATGTTTACTGAACTCAGATTATCAAAAGTAGGCCATTTTATGTATAAAGTAATAGTCATTTTTAGGATTATTATAATTTTCTATAGCTACTTGTACAGTTTTATTTCTTGATGAATAGGCCAAATTTGGGTTTCTTACACACCATGTTCAAGATTAGGCACATTTTTTCCCTTTGTTTTCCCTTTGTTTTGTCACTATCTTATGTCTGGGTAAACAGTGTATTAAACATGACATAGTCCCGCTACTGGGTTCCATTTTCCTTTTCTATTGCTGGAAGAGGCTGGACTAAACATTTCCACCTTTGACAAACTCCTTTAACATAGATTGTGTCTATAAATCTCACACAAGCCATGAGTCTTTAAATAACCATCTTTTACACTAAGATGGCAATTCTTACTCATCTCAAGACTTGCCCCCGGATTCAGCAAGCCCTGCATGGTGTGCAGGACTAGTGCAGGAGCTCCAGCAAGCAATATGTTTGCCGTGCAATCCAGGAATAAGCTGTAGGGATGTGCACGAGCGCTCCTGCACTAGTCTTGCACTGGCTCAGCTCCTGTATGCAAATTACCCTATTTTCAGGTGATATCCATGCAAATGAGGTGAATTTGTGATCCAGGAAGCTGGAAGCTGGCCGTGCAGAGCTAGTGTAATCTGTAGAAATGTACTCGGTTAGTAACCGAATACATTTCTGCAAATTACAAAATGGAGCCATGACACCTCCAAATAAAGGGTGGATATTATGTAGAAAGCATGCTAATGGCCAAATATATGGCCATTGGCATGGAAAACAGTTACAAAAATAAAAAAAAATTACTTTTATTTTTTTTTAGCCAATCTCAGCTGTTTAAGCATAGGGCAAACGAGATCGGGCGAAAATAAATAAATAAATAAATAAAATAAGCATTCTAAGCAAAATCACTATTTTGCCATTATACTCAATGGCAGCAGAAGACAGCATGGCCAGTGAATAGTGGCTGCTAAGGGGGAGGCTCAGTGTGGGACCTGTAACTATACATCAGCAGGCAATCTTATGCAAAGGAGGGGAATGATACTGAATCCCAAATTTCCTCTGCATGCTAGTCAGCACCCAACAGTGTAAGAGCAGAAATAGCTTGGTGCAAGCCTAGGAGTTAGCTGACATCATAGGGGTGTGTGTCAGGCATACTGTAAGTGGACTGGAGCCCTGTGGCTCAGGTTTGCCCTTAGTTTACCAAAGCTAAGCAAGGGTGTGTGTCTGCGGCTGCCTAGCACTCTTTACATTGCCTAAGCGGGTGTGCACGCCACACACTGGGTTTTAAAGGAAAAAAAAAAGTAAACCAGAAAATAGCAGATCTGTGCACATTTGAGCACTGTATTTGCATGGTGCATCCCCGGGCTTAAACAGGAAGGCAGTGGGAAGGGAAAACAGCAGTAGGGAGGTAATCTAGGAGAACTAGCATAGCTGTCAGGTGAAATGTATCAGAATCAGCCAATTACACAGGCTGCAGACCAGCCCAGCCCAGAACACTACTATAAACTATGCAAACACCTTTCCCTCTGGTTTTTCCCACATACTCTAGACCACCAGTGCATATAATTGGGGGAATTTTAACAAACAAAAACAACAAAATGATAGGGGCTGCAATAGCTATCATACATCAACATGTGGAAGAGGCTAAGGGTGGTGAGGATGAGAATGTTGTTGACTAACCCACAGTGAGGAGACGGAGAAAAGTATACAGACCCAGGGTAACCTACCAGGGGCTACATGAGCTGGAGATAGTGGAGTGCTATAGGGTGGACAGGCACCTCCTACAGCAAATTGTTGGCCACACCTCACACATAGAACTAACAGAGGAGAACCCATCCCAGTGGATACCAAGGTATGTGTAGGCCTAAGAATACTAGCTACAGGTACCTTCCAAAGCCCAACTGAGGATATCATGGGGATCTCACAGGCATCAGCATCCAGGGTACTCCACCAGTTCCTGGATGCCATGTCAGGACATGCTGGTGAGCACGTATATTTCCCCAACACCCGTGAGGCGTTGGCCAGCAATATGCATCTCTTCCACCAAATAGCAGAATAAATACCCTGAGGTAGTGGGTGTTATAGACTGCATGCACATATGCATCAAAGCACCACCTGGTGAGCGGGGTAGGTTCTACATCAACCGCAAGGGCTTCCCCTCCATCAACTGCCAAGTTGTGTGCAATGCCCAGGGCATTATAATGAATATGTGTGCTGGCTGCCCTGGAAGCTATCATGATTCCCACATCTGGCATCTGATGCATCTATACCAGAAATTTGCCAGTGGGGACATCCCTTACAGTCACCTAGTGAGGGATGCTGGTTACGCACTGGAGCCATGGCTGATGATACCCAT
The DNA here is from genome assembly GCF_019279795.1 of Protopterus annectens. NCBI lineage: Eukaryota > Metazoa > Chordata > Ceratodontiformes > Protopteridae > Protopterus > Protopterus annectens. The sequence continues at coordinate 1,312,900,754 of NC_056735.1, read as the reverse complement.
CAGAAATGCACACACACTAGGCTATACTAGAAAGGCTCACCCAGACTCTATTACACTTTGCTGTGAGGGAAAGTTTAGTTTGCTATTTTTATTTGTTGTATTTTGTATTACTTTATTGCCTTTTTCTATTTTGAATACTGTGATTTGTTTTCTTTACCTTGTGTTTTACTTGTATTCTGCTTTTAACTCCATATTAAAACTTGAAAAGAGACCACAGCTCTGTCTCTTGTGAGTCAGACAGAAATCTGAACAGATCAATTAAGGACTCACACATAAGACAGAACAGGTCAGTTAAGGTTAATCATCTGTGAACTCAGGGGGTGGAGCTAGGAACTAAACCTTCTATTTAAGAGGTAAAATAAAACATTTCAGAGCTTTACTAGAAAGGCTCACCCAGACTCTGATACACTTTGCTGTGAGGGAAAGGTTAGTTTGCTTTTTTATTTGTTGTATTTTGTATTACTTTATTGCCTTTTTCTATTTTGAATGCTGTGATTTGTTTTCTTTACCTTGTGTTTTACTTGTATTCTGCTTTTAACTGCATATTAAAACTTGAAAAGAGACCACAGCTCTGTCTCTTGTGAGTCAGGCAGAAATCAGAACAGATCAATTAAGGACTCACACATAAGATAGAACAGGTAAGTTAAGGTTAATCATCTGTGAACTGAGGGGGTGGAGCTAGGAACTAAACCTTTTGTTTAAGGGGTAAAATAAAACATTTCAGAGCTTTACTAGAAAGGCTTACCCAGACTCTGCTACACTTTGGTGTGAGGGAAAGGTTAGTTTGCTGTTTTATTTGTTGTATTTTGTATTACTTTATTGCCTTTTTCTATTTTGAATACTGTGATTTGTTTTCTTTACCTTGTGTTTTACTTGTATTCTGCTTTTAACTGCATATTAAAACTTGAAAACAGGCCACGGCTCTGTCTCTTGTGAGTTAGGCAGAAAATTTTTCCCCACTCTCCCACCCAGTTACTGTTGTGTTCTTAAACACCACTGTCTTTCTATTTGCCTGCCCCTTATGTTAATTTGACCATATATCTCATTTCCTCTCTGCTGTTACTGGCTTGTGTGAGTAAGCACAAAATTATCATCTGATGAAATCACTCCCCTTCAACTATTTAAATTCATTGGCCATCCTACTGTATTCCGTAGTACCAGAATACAAAAGTAACTGTCCCTTTCAATCTATCTTGCTGTTTTAAAAATAGTGACGCTCCACTAAAACTTAACTTTTTAGACAGGTAAAACTTAAGTTACCTACATTCACATCTAATTCCTCTAGTGCACACTGCAGTGTTTAGGATAAACCATTTTTTTTTCATCTTACCTTTAAGCATCCCTGTGACTAGCACTTGCTCTAAAACCTGCTGGAAAGCACTAGGAAGCCTTAAACTGATACAAGCACTCAATTCTCCTTGTTAATAAGGATAAATTAATCTTAGGCACTAAACAGCTTATAATTGCAAAGTACCTTGGTAAGATAAGGGAAAACAGCTCTTGTACTTTACACAAAAAGCACCAAACCAGACATGTCCAAGGGTCAGCTTCCGGTGAATTCTCCTGTCCACCTGGTGAATCTAGGCATACTGGGTAATGCAGCAATTGCCTCATGTACACAGACAACTCTCTCCTCCTACCACCCAACACTACAACCTGTGAGAGATGCACTTACATAGGCAAACTGGAAGCAAAGCTCTCTCCACCCAAGTTTGTGCTAAACAGTCAAGAGGAGAAGGTTAACACCCACACTACATCTCAAGCAACACATTGCCCTTCTAAACACACACCAACACCCTCACATAGCAACACTAAACCCTCATATGCGAAGGCCCTTAACAGTAACCTGCCCAAGCAACAAGGACCTTTGAAGGTGAAACAGAAACACCAATCACAACCAAAGTGTCACATAGCTCACAACACCAGTGTGCCACCCAACAACAGCCCCTAAGGCAAGACAACATACCCAACACTTTAGTCATATGTGACTCTATAGTCAGACACACTGATGTCCCACTCACCAGGCTGAACAAGGAGAAAATTGCAGTCAGCTGTCTGTCGGGTGCAAGGATCCGCCACATAACGCATGCACTCAAGTCACTCCACAACAAATACAAATACAAATCTGTCATTGTCCATGTTGGAGTGAATGATTTGAGACGTACCTCCCTGGACTACATGAAAAGAGACATGGAAGAGCTCTTGGATCATGTGACCCAGGCAGGTATGACCCTAGCCCTGAGTAGCATCCTGCCTTCGCCCAGAATGATACCACAGTATAAGGACAAAATAATTGACTTCAGCAATTGGCTAAGCTTCTGGTGTCATTCAAAGGGAATCCAGTATCTGTCTGCCTGGGACAACATGATCGACAGACCACAATGCTTTGCCAGAGATGGTCTGCACCTGTCGTCCCTGGGATTCAGGTTACTGGCTAAGGCTCTTGCCACCCCTCTAGTCCTTTTTTTGGACAAAGTTCAAAGGATAAAACCACAACTGTAACAGGTACAAGCATGCAAAATCTGAAGGTAATGCTACTCAATGCTAGAAGTCTAAACCTCAAAATGCACTCTCTCGAGGTACTCCTAAAAATGAAGAACATCGATATCTGTGCAGTAACTGAGACCTGGTTGAAGGCACCAGAGAGCACCTCTGCAATACCAGGCTACAACTCTTACCACACTTTTCGGACACCAAACCAGGACTGAAACACTAAAGGTGGAGGAGTGTCCATATTCACCAAGGATATTCACACCACCAGGCTAGTTGCCCAACACAATGCATCTGAAATTCTCCAGGTGCGACTAACACTAGGTAAAACTGCAATCCAAATTGTAGCTTGATACAGATCCCCCACCATGCCCCAAGATTCTCACTACACCTTTCTAAACATACTGGAAAATATTAAGATACAACCAAACATCCTAATACTGGGTGATTACAACTACCCTGCCATTAACTGGGATAACTACTCATGTACCAACACCTTTGCCCAACGGTTCTTGGAATTCATAAATTCCAATGCCCTGGATCAACTAATCTATAGTCCCACCAGGGGCTCCAATATCCTAGATCTGGTCATTACTAACATGGAAAATCAATGCTCCACACCTATGGTTACCCCCTCGTTGGTCAGGTCTGACCATAAGCTAATCACCCTTGACATCCACATCCCTCCCCCACCCCCATTAAGGAAACCTCCATAAAAAACTTTTCCAAAGCCAACTTCCTGTTACTCAAGTCAGAAGTGACAAACTTCATGACACCCATGCAGACAGAAACTGAAAGTTCGACTGCGGAATCCTGCATTAAGGCACTGTACGAGCACATCCACTTGTGCATGAATCATGCCATCCCAAATAGAACCAAGATACTCTCCTCCAAAAAAGAAAGCCAGTCTGGCGGTCCCCTACCATAAACAAACTTTACAACAAAAGGAAGAAACTGTTGCAGAAAAGAAGAAAATCCCAGGATGCAAAAAATTCCCTTACCGTCATCAGTAAGAAGCTGTGATCCCTCATAAAATTGTCCAAAGTTAGTTACGAAAATAAAATTGCCAAAGATTCCAAAGACAACCACAAGGCATTCTATAGCTATGTCAAGAATCTAAATGGCAATGCTCAGATCTGCTCTGAGGTACAACAGAATGGTATTAAATATACTTATCCCAAGGATATTGCCAGTATCCTGGCAGATCGATTCAGTGCTGACTTCACCCTCTCTCACCCCCTAAAGGGCCTATCTCAATACTGAAAGATTGCCAAATTCTGGTAATACCGGCCACACAGGTAAAAAACATACTCTCCAAAGCTAAGATACAGCATCCATGGGATCAAACAACATTCCAGGCTGTGTACTACATGAACTACAAAATGAACTGGCACCTCACCTAAGTGTCATGTTTAGTCATAGCCTCATCTCAGGCTTCGTGCCCACTGAGTGGCACACAGCTACAGTTATCCCACTCCACAAGGGGGGACTCCACCTTGGATCCTGAGAACTACCATCCCATCAGTCTGATGAGCCTAATCTGCAAGGCCATTGAACATATTATAATGGAACTTATAAACAAAGACATTGGCAACCTTCAAACTGTGGACCCCTCCTAGTTTGAGTTCATGAAGGGCCGATCTTGTCTCCTGAACCAGATTAACTTCTTTGAATCAGTCTCCAGAGCCATGGACAAGGGTAAGGTGGTCCACACAGCCTATCTGGACCTAGACAAGACCTTCAACTCCATCCCCCACTCTGGAATCATAGATAAACTTACTAAGCTGGGCATTAATCCATACATCACTCGATGGGTTGCCAACTGGCTTACTGACAGAACCCACACTGTAAAAGTAGCCAACTCCAAATCCAGCTCCAGACAAGTGAAAAGTGGAGTACCTCAGGGTTCAGTCCTGGGACTGCTCTTGTTTGGCATCTACTTCTCTGAAGTACAGGCCAACACTAAGGGACTCTGGCTAACAAAGTTCACAGATGATTGCAAACTGGGAGCCATTATTGAATCCCCAAATTATGTGGATATTGTACAAAAGGGCCTTACAGAAACAGTTGCTTGGTGCCAGAGCCATGGGCTCAAGCTCAATGCCAAGAAATGTATAGTTATCCCCTTTGGGAAAAAAACATGTACCTGTGAATTACCACATAGGTGGCAGTACACTAAACACCGAAAGTGTGATAAGAGACTTAGGGACACAGGTGGACAGTGGTCTCACCTTTGATAACCATATCGTCACAACAGCCAGGAAATCCTTCTATGTGTCACACCTCATCACTAAGGGCTTTTCATCCAGAAAAAAGGAGGTCATTGTCCCACTGTACTCATCCCTCATTAGACCCATTATAGAATACAATGCCCCATTTGGTATGTACCTCTCAAGACATATGCAACAACTGGAAAGGCCACAGAAATACCTCACTAAAAGAATCACAGGCCTAAAGCACATGACCTATGCTGACTGTCTAAAAAAACTCCAGCTATACTCTGTCGCATATCGTCTACTCAGAGGCAATTTCTGCTTAACATATAAGACCATGTCAAACCCAGAGCTGTTGGGCATGCTACACTTAAAGAAATCCCAGTCCCTCAGAGCCATATGATCTAGGGATCTAAACCTTGGCATCACAATGAGCAAAACATGCTGGAGGGATAGGTTCCTGACACAGAGACTCCCAGACTCTGGAATAGACTGCCCATACATGTCAAGCAGAGTGCCTTTTTGGCTGTCTTCAAAAAGAACCTTGACAATTGGATGGGAGATAGGAAATTCACCCTGAGGATCATGTCAGTCACCCTGCTAGACAGTGGTCCAGGTAAGTAAATATTGTGGGAAGAACTAGCCAGGGAATTGCTATGGCTAGGCTTGTATACGCCCTAGAGCCGATAGCCTAGTAACAGCCTATGAACCTATGAATCTATGAACACACGTGAACAAGAACTTCATAATGAAGCACACACACAGACCAGAGTTGTAATAGAGCGTGTGTTTGGGATGCTCAAGTCATAGTTCCGGTGCCTGGACACATCCAGTGGAGCCTTGCAGTACTCCCCAACTACATGTACTCAAATTGTCATTGTATGTGACATGCTACACAATATAATCCTGTGGAAACAGCTGCAGCAGGAACAGCATGGGGCAGGGCCACACAGCCCCCCACCATTGCCAAGGCCTGCACAGGCACAGAGTGACTCAAAGGAGGAACAACCTGAGCCTGCCCCAGTAGGCAGAAGGAGGCATGCTCAGTATGCCCTGGCCTTGGTAAAGAGGCAATGCATAGCACATACACTGACACAGGAGGGAGCCAGGGAATTACACCACTCTCTGACTCGCACATACAATAAAAGGGATGACAAACATGACACTACCTGTGCTCAACCATGTATAAGAAGTGTACTATGTGCATCTGACATAGGCAGCCCTCCAGCACCATCCTCAATACTGGCACACCCACAAGGTAAGTCACTCTCCTTACCAACTTCCGAATGGAATAGTATGTGTTGTTACATGTATCTATGGTATGCATGTGAGCATGTAAGGGAATTGGGTGGCTGAATGGGATGGCAACAGATAGTAGACACCTATAGTGGCACCATGAGAACTGTAACAAATACTGGTGTCACCATAGTAGCCAGTACTACACATGGCAACAAAACCCACTGCAGGAAATGTGCTGGGCCATATGTGTGTCCATATGACACACACATGCCAGTCAGGGAGGTTCACACACCCAACAGTCTCAGCCAGCAGGACAAGTGTAGACATACACAAACAAAGGCTGTGCTAAGGCCTCTGCATGATGGTTATGGGTAATCCCCCCTAGGCCTACACAGACAGACTACAGCAGGTCAGGCAGTGGGATGTTAGTTCTAAGGGGTAGGAAGTCAGAAACTGATATGTAGGTCAATCAATCCTAAGAGCTGTAGTACAGTGATATGCCTCTAGTCAGCATGATAGGTTAGAATACAGAATAAAATGGAGTACCTGACATACCTGTACAGTCATAGCAAATGTGTACAAGTGTCAGGTGTGCCCCCACAAATCCTATGTAGAAATGTAAAAACTGTTAGTTGTGCCACCCCAATCCTGTGTAGAAATTTAGAAACAGGTGTGCCCCCCCAATCCTATGTAGAAAAGTAGAAACAGTCAGATGTTCTCCACCCCCAATCCTATGTAGAAATGTAGTAACAGTCTGGTGTGTCCTCCCCCAATCTGATGTAGACACATTGTAACAGTCAGGTGGGCCCCCCAATCCTAAGTAGAAATGTAATAACAGTCAGGTGTGCCCCTCAATCCTATGTAGAAATGTAGAAACAGTCAGGTGTGCACCCACCCCAATCCTGTGCAGAAATGTAGAAACAGTCAGGTTGCCTCCACAATCCTGTGTAGAAATTTAGAAATAGTCAGGTGTGCCCCCCAATCCTATGTAGAAATGTAGAAGCAGTCAGGTGTGCCCCCTCCCCCAATCCTGCATAGAAATGTAGAAACAGTCAGGCCTGCCCCCCCAATCCTATGTAGAAATGTAGAAACAGTCAGCTGTGCCCCCCAATCCTAAGTAGAAATGTAGTAACAGTCAGGTGTGCTCCCCCAATCCTATGTAGAAATGTAATAACAGTCAGGTGTGCCGCCCCTCCAATCTGAGGTAGACATGTAGTAACATGTATGTGTAGGTATAATACCAGTGGAGCACAGATGACCTGAGGTGGCCAAGGTAGCAGCATAGATTGTAGCATTTGCACAATATGCAGGTATGCATGTGTTGGGTTGGTGTGTGTTTCATATTGTGTGAGAGTGGTCAGTATGTATGCATGTTGAGGTTTGACCTGGTGGCCATTGCCCACTACTGCCGATGACAGGGCCAAGTCCTCACAACTGCAGTGCCAAAGACAATGCTCCCCAGTATAACACATGCTAGCAGTAAGCCATTGTAAATGTATGGTGGTAATATGTGTCACCATCTGAAAGATGGACATGGCATAACTGTTGTGCTAGATATACAAGCAGTACACAGGGAAATGTACCCATGACATACAGTATATAATGTGTAACTGTGAAATGGACACACCCTTGGAATTGTACATGCAGGTATGCCTCACATTATCTGGGCTTGTAGTAGGGAATACCGATGTTGTCTGGCCGAACACTTGCAGATCACAAAGGTGATAGGACTGATGTATTGGGAAACGACTGATGTCCCTGCACAAGCCAGCATAACTGGAATGCCCCATGCATATCTGTGAGTCAGATACAAGTAGTGTCCATAGCACACATGCACCCAACTCACCCAAACACCACCCACGGGTACCTCTCTGGTCATATCCCTTCTGTTGGGAATGGGTACAATATGACCTCCACCTGTGTATGGCAATAGCGAAAGATGTCCCATGCAGGTGTGTCCCTAGCTGTAAGCAGCACCTTGCCAGCATCCACACCACCAGTTCAATACTGATAGAAAGTATTGGCATGAACACCTAGCACACCTTCCCTGTCACCCCAGGGGAATATAATGTATGACAGTCTGGGACTGCAGGACTGACAGAATGCAATGGCCTGCTACAGCTGGCCTGCATCACCACCAAATGGCCTACAGGCCTCTGCCAAAGGCCTGCATCTCACCCGTACTGCCAATGTATGTTATGTCATGAACACCCAAATAACAACATAACGCACTCCACATCAGCCATATGCAAGGCCATGTGGACAAACCACAGTAACATGTCCACCATGTCCCACTGCATGAACTGTGGAACAACACAAAAACACAGCTGTGATGAGGTGATAACTATAGGGAAAGTATCAGAGAATGTATGCATAATGTATGGAAGAGGATATAATAATGGGGGGTGGGAGCATGGTAGCATGGAATGTGCAAAGTCCAACAAACAGCCATGTGCACATACTATCCCTGGCATCAAGCATAAAAATGAGTGGCTACAAACCTGCCCATACACCACAATAGGAGTAATGTTCTGACTTATGACCCCTGCCTCTGGGTAACCTGTGTGAATCTGTACAGCTGTGAGGTATTGCCACAGCAAGATAAGGCCATACTGTCACATTGATGGATTTACAAGTATAAGATCCTCTACCATCACTATACCAAGGTGATGAACTGGATACACAGACCCAGCAGTAAGTGTCTGCAGCACCCCCTCCAGAATGGCATAACTTGCCATGACTATGTAGGCATTTGAACACAATACTGGACGCAGCTGCATTCACCCTGTGTTTCCCAGGACATCACTGCGAGCAAAAATGTCCACCTGACAGTACTTGAGGACATAAAACATCACAGTGTATAACAGTACACATGTCTGAATATCTCTGCTAACACCAGTACCATGTAGCAGAAGCAGTACAGACACACTCACCTACAGTACACACTATCCCTTGCACAGTTTGACCCCATATTGCCAACTGATCTACAGATATCCTGCAGAAACAGTTTGCAAGCTGTAGGTGCAGAACACAAAGGTCTGCACTGGAGTACAAACTACCTGGAATGGATACACACATGCAATACAGAAGGACATACTGGGCATGCTCACACACTTAAACAAATGAGGCCCATGTCTGCCAACAACAGTGGACCCTACATATCTAACAGTTTCAGATGTTAGTGCATACACTCCTCCGTATGCACCAGTCATTCTTTGCACACACATTGGATAGGAATACACACATATATCAAAGGACAACACACTATAATATGCCAAAAGTACACATACACAGATGTGCGGAAGAGAGTGACAGTGACAAACAGCCTTCCATCATGAGGCCTGTCCCACCCAGCACACACCCAAATGGCTACAACCACATGATGTGTAAATGTCACTCACTGTAGAAATTAGCCACTGGTATCTCTCAGCATTAAAGACTCTGTGGTGCAAGTGCTAGCTGTGCAACATGACTGTACAAGGCAGCACTCATCTAGCAGTTGTATACATGTACCTGTGGAATATAAACCTGCGTTTGCCAGAGTGTGGTGTGCCCACCTCTAGATGAATGGGTTATGGCCCATGCACACACAGACTGCCCTCTCCATAGCCCTACTGTGCCTGCTGATGTCATGCAGTTTGAAATAAACCTTTGGGAAAGGAGTAGCCTAGTAATCTCCATAGCATGTCCTATAACTGCGTAATGCTGTAGTGTGATAAACTAATTAAGTAGGAGTTCTAATCCCAGACATAGCAACTGTGTGTGAGCGTGTGTCTCTGTCTGTGTAGGGACCAATGCTTTTTAGGCTAGTCACACTCACTACATTACAAATGCCCTACTTTGGCATGGCTGCTGATGTCATTCAGTTTGCAATACTTCTTTGGGAAAAGAATAGTCCAGTAATCTCTGTGGCGCGTCCTATAACTGTGTAATGCTGTAGTGTGATAAACAAGTTAGGTAGGAGTTGTAATCCCAGACATGGCAATTGCATGTGTGTTTGTGTGTTTGTGTCTCTGTCTGTGTAGGGAGCAATGCAGTTTAGGCTAGTCACACTCACTACATTACAAATGCCCTATCTTGGCAAGGCTGCTGATGTCATTCAATTTGAAATACACCTTTGGGAAAGGAATATCCCAGTAATCTCTGTGACGCATCCTATAACTGTGTAATGCTGTAGTGTGATAAACTGTTTGTTTGTGTCTCTGTCTGTGTAGGAAGCAATGCTTTTTAGGCTAGTCACACTCACTACATTCCAAATACCCTACTTTGGCAAGGCTGCTGATGTCATTCACTGTGAAATACACCTTTCAGAAAGGAGTAGCCCAGTAATCACCGTGGCATGTCTTATAACTGCATAATGCTGTATTGTAATAAACTAGTTAGGTAGGAGTTCTAATCCCAGACATGGCAACTGTGTGTGTGTGTGTGTTTGTGCCTATGTCTGTGTAGGGAGCAATGCTTTTTTAGGCTAGTAACACTCACTACATTCCAAATGCCCTACTTTGGCAAGGCTGCTGATGTCATTCACTGTGAAATACACCTTTCGGAAAGGAGTAGCCCAGTAATCACCGTGGCATGTCTTATAAATGCATAATGCTGTAGTGTAATAAACTAGTTAGGTAGCCGTTCTAATCCCAGACATGGCAACTGTGTGTACGTGTGTGTGTGTGTGTGTGTGTGTGTGTGTGTGTGTGTGTGTGTGTGTGTGTGTGTGTGTCTCTCTCTTTGTAGGGAGCAATACTTTTCAGGCTAGTCACACTCAATACATTTCAAATACCCTACTTTGGCAAGGTTAATGATGTCATTCACTGTGAAATTCACCTTTGGGAAAGGAGTAGCGCAGTAATCTCTGTGATGTGTCCTATAACTGTGTAATGCTGTAGTGTGATAAACTAGATGGCTAGGAGTTCTAATCCCAGACATGGCAAGTGTGTGTGTCTCTGTGTAGGGAGCAGTGCTTTTTTAGGCTAGTCACACTCACTACAATTCAAATGCCCTATTTTGGTAAGCCTGCTGATGTCATTCACTGTGAAATACACCTTTGGGAAAGGAATACCCAGTAATCTCCGTGGTGCATCCTATAACAGCGTAATGCTGTAGTGTGATATCGTACTTTGGTAGGGGTTCTATTCCCACACGTGGTAAGTGTGGATGTTTGTGTGTGTGTTTCTTTGTGTAGTGTGCAATACTTTTGAGGCCATTCACAGTCACTACAACCTCCATTGACCTATTTTGGCAAGCCTGCTGATGTCATTCCCAGTGAAATACACCTTTGGGGAAGGAGTACTCCAGTAATCTCCATGGTGCATCCTATAACTGCGTAATGCTGTAGTGTAATAAACTAATTAGGTAGGAGTTATAATACCAGACATGGCAAGTGTGTGTTTGTGTGTGTGTGTGTGTGTGGGGGGGCTCTGTGTTTGTCATTTGTATCCTTTGTGGAGGTGGCTGTGAGTGTGTAACAACTAGACTCACTGTTGAGTGGGTTTTGCAAATTTCTTATATGGTGGCCCTATTATATGTCACAATGTCCACATTACAAGGAAAACAGATGTGACATAACCAAGAGGCTGGAGTGCCAATCCATACTCCTACATGTGACATCAAGGCCTGGTGAACAAAGTTAGCAACCCTTGTATTACCCACAGAACATTCTCAACCCATGTCTCATACACAAACACACTTGCCTAGGCAACAACCACTATGTTGGTAGTACCCTGCATATTGCCCACAGATAGTAACCATGGTGTGACTGCAGTGGACTGCAGAGGGCATGGCACCCTGTCCATCAATACAATAGGCACGTACATGCAGACAGTGCGCCTTCACTTTGTTCCCCACTGGATGCCTGCAACACCTGTGGTGCCATCTAATGTGACCCACAAAGGACATGCCATGCCTTCAACACATGCCCTGTATGGACAGATTCCACTGACACCAGGGAATACCTGTATCATGCTATCACTGTAGGTGCAGGGTCAACCTGCTGTCCATTACCAGTTCCCATCACATGAGGCCAGGACTGGTACATCTGATGATAACAATCTGTGTACACAACATTGGCCAGACACTCCAGGTACAGTTCTACATGTCACTATACATGCATGTGGGACATGTGCACATCCCAGACAGTGTCCATGTCATGGACTAAAGAACACATACATGGTAAGCATTGCACAACAACGACCACACACAATAGTTACTCAGGTACTGGATGGTGAATACAATACCCACCTGTGTAGGCCAGCCCAGACACTACACCCCCTGAGCCACACTGCAGACCATTGTCATGTGGCCTGATGCCAAGGTATACCCTTCACCTAGCCTTGTATACTCTTCTGGTGCAGTCAACCACTATACACCAATGAAGCAATGCATGCATGTCAGTACTGGCACCCTGTGTCTGCGTGTGTGGTGTATGATACTTTTGACCACATTCACACTCACTACAACTCCCATTGGCATACTGAAGCATGCTGTCTGATGTCAGACACCTTCACATACCCTTTGCCCATATAACCTCCGGATAACCCCTGTGGTGAATGTGATACCTGTACATTACTGTATTGTGGCAAACTAGTTAGGAAGTGTATTCCTGACCCTGCCAAATGTGTCAATGTGTGTGAGTCCCTGAGAGAGTGTGGCTGTGTTGACACTGACACCTGTTCATGTGGACAGGCACATGCCCTACACCTAATGTATCGCTACCATATCACTGTTGCAGATGTCATCTACCATCACATATATGTTTGGACAGCTCTTCAACATGTAAGCTATGTGGTGTACGCAATAACTGCATAGACATGTGATAGCAATACATAGCCAGGGGTTTGAAACCCTTTACTGGTAGATGGATGACACAAACATGCTTAGGTTTTACTCTCCCACCCCCTCCCTGATTTACTTTGTCTCTGTCTGTCTCTCTCACTCCCTCTTTGGTGGATGTGGAGAACTACACCTATTTTGCTTAGGCAGCAGCTTGTGTTTTGTAAGTGATGCTCATGATCAGCTGAAGGCCACTGCACAAATTGCAGCCCTCCTCTAGCTGATTGCATGTGGAACAGCTGTGGTAATATTCCCATATCCCATTGCATGGAAACACACTCCAATATCTAGGAACATCATGTTGGTGTTGGGCCTTTTCATTCACTGTGAGCAGGACCTAGATCTGATGTTTGGCAAACAGCATCACAGATGGATTTGGGATTTACCTCTAACAACATACACTGTGGAAACAGGCCAGCACACAGGAGGGGGATGCACCTGACATGACTACAGAATGTAAGTGTTGCTATTCTGCACTTGGAATAATGCCGGTTTAACAGGGTGTGTATGGATATGGCTGGTCTACGTGTTTTAATACCTGTCATGACAGTGCTATGTTTTTGAGGAAACCCCCATCTGTAGGGTCATCTGCAGACGGGGCAGTTTGTGGAGCCTTTTGTTTTTTGTATTACTCACAGAACACTTATCTGAGAACTGCAGAAGCATAGCATGAGGATTGCAGCCAGTACATGGTGACAGCCATGAGAGTTACTGACTTCATATCCCTCATAGGCCATATGTCACAACAAACCCTGGTACGACAGTAAATGTATGAGGTTATCACAGCAACATGCCAATATTGGGGCAGTGTTTGTAGCTCCAGCCACAAGTCTGTCAACCTTTGTACATATGTCCTACAGTAAGAGGTGCATATGTCCTGTACACCATTATTTATTGACATCATACCTGATACTAAGCCAGTCAGATATCAGACTGCTAAACCTGTTATGTATAGTAGGGGTTGTTTCTGAGGACATAGCTTGGCCATTCTGTGGTTGTGTGTACAGTACTGGGGTCTGTGTACCTAGGGTGATTGTCGACAGTATGTGTATTGCACATATGTACCTTGGGCTGTGCACAGACTGTGGTAGATGCCATTGTTGTCAGTCCTGTTCTATCTGATGTTACATACTGCTCCAGTGTATGGTACCCTATTGGGTCACATGTCCCATATCACAGACAGCCATCGGACCACACAGTTCCATGACCCAGTGTATGTAAGGTCAGTGTGTGAGTGGCACATATGAGGATGGTGTTTATCAGACAGTCATTATAGTATCATATTAAGCATGTATACCATATGTGGCTGTGGCTGTGTTTACATTGGTTGTGGGTATGCACTTTCACACAGGTGTCTGTTACTCCGTGCTGTGACATGTGTGTAGAGCCCACTATAATCACAGGGACATGTGTAGTCCCCCATACAAAATGTAGTCTAGTGTTGTGGCAGTCTGCCTGTAGTTGGCACAGTGCTTTGTGACATGCCTAGCAGCCTAGTGTAATTACCCAGTGTGCTATGTCCAGTTATTTGCAAGACATACTGCTGCCAGGCCACCATAACTGTTGTATATTTCTGACAAAGCAGTGGGATTCTGTACAGATGTATGTCACTAACTACTGGGTAGCATGTGGCCATGTGACCCCTGCACCACCAGGTATTATGTGTTAGGACAGACTGGCTTGTGTGCATGCATAAACTGTGTGAGCATATGTAATCCAGTATTTATGTGATATACTCATGTACATGGCTATTAACATCCACATTGGGAGGCGTGGTCCTCATGTCTCACATGAAGGGGATATGTGTATACCTCTGGACTGACCACAGAGTGCCAGACTGTCCACATATATTGGTCATATCTCTGCTGTAGTCCACAAGATCATTACTGTGCTAGCAGTAGTATTTTACTATGATGTCCTTAAGATGTCTGTCAGTAGCCAATGGCACACATGTTAAAAGCAGATGTGACATCCCACACACAACATGTCTGTTAAGACAACCTCTATTACAGTAGCAACAGTCTACATATATACCAGCAATGCATACATGACATTCCCTTGCACTAAGAGGTTGGGACTGTTGGGGCTGAGGTAGGACTCCACTCCATGTTCTGGACATATGGTGAACATATATGTATATATATTTATCCATATATCTATATAGATATATACACATATACATATCGACATATATAGATGGATATATATATATATATATATATATATGTACACACACACATATATATATATATATATATATATATATATATATATATATATATATATATATATATATATATATATACATACATATAAACACTCAAATATATACATATATACAGCAATATATGTCTACACATATACATATATAGATACATGTGCACATATACTTATGGATATCTACATATATATCGACAGTAATAGGTATATCTGAATAGATATGTATGGACATATAGTTATAGATATCTACATATATATCTACATAAATAGGTATATCTGTACACATAGGATGTGCATATATATATATATATATATATATATATATATATATATATATATATATAGCAACAACAGTCCCAAAGGATGGAAGACCACAAAATCAGTCCAAGGCAGCGTTACAAGATTTCACAAGACAGCTTGGCAAAAAACGCTACTCACACTGTCCAAAACAAAGTAGCGAAATGTTGCAGAAATCCCAATAATTCATAGAACAAATACCAGGAACTGTTCAAATAAAATAGCCACGAATTTATTAAAACACAATATATATATATATAGATATATATATAGTGAGTGACTGTTTTTTGAATTATAACGTCTGATGAAGCAAAGTTTTTCTTTGTGAAAGCGCTTACGTTTTGTGTTTTAATAAATTCGTGGCTATTTTATTTGAACAGTTCCTGGTATTTGTTCTATGAATTATTGGGATTTCTGCAACATTTCGCTACTTTGTTTTGGACAGTGTGAGTAGCGTTTTTTGCCAAGCTGTCTTGTGAAATCTTGTAACGCTGCCCTGGACTGATTTTGTGGTCTTCCATCCTTTGGGACTGTTGTTGCTATTAATTTTCCTGTCTTTTGGGCTTGGTTTG
This sequence comes from Protopterus annectens, assembly GCF_019279795.1. Lineage (NCBI taxonomy): Eukaryota > Metazoa > Chordata > Ceratodontiformes > Protopteridae > Protopterus > Protopterus annectens. The sequence continues at coordinate 1,312,884,898 of NC_056735.1, read as the reverse complement.
GTGATATATATATATATATATATATATATATATATATATATATATATATATATATATATATATATATATATATATATATATATATATATATACAAAGAGATCTACACATGGCCATATATATGATGCACTATACAAATGTGTAGACGGACATATGTATGAATATACATGTGTATGTACATGTAGACATATATCAACATATGTATATGTATATGTATATATCCATATTCCTGTCATGTGTAAACATCACAGTTGTGTATACCTTCCCAGATGCATCTCACCGTATGTATCTGATATGTGTACATTATGATATAACAACATATGTGATGCAACAGTAATATCAATAACAAGTACTGCACAATTGTGGAAGTAAAGGCAATTGTTCAATACTAATCAATATGTGTATTGACAGATATATTGGAAAAACAGCAGCTGTCTTCACAGGGGTCATGGAGTAGTGGTTAACTGTTGTGACTATAGTGTACAGGGTCCTGGGTGCAAGAGTTGTTTATTTTGTTGCTGGGCAGAACAAGGGGTGTCAGATACAGAGTGGTTAAGGCAGTTTTGAGCAGCTTTAAGCACGTTTGCGTGGGTTTGCACAAAGCTAAGAGGTGCTAAGCTACTGATAAATGTATGGGCACTTACGTCGTGTAGGCTTCCCTTACCAGTGTGCAAATCAGCTTAGCTGTTATATTGGAGCAATGTTGATACCTGCTAAGCATGGCTTAGCCCTGGTAACCAGTTCTCACCAGCCAGTCTGATGACATAGCAGGATAATGACATGTGTAATAATTGTATGTAATGCCATGTACAATGCATGTGCCTATGTGCTGTCATTACAGTAGCAAGGGGTGTGAGTGTCATGTCTGAGACACACAAGTATATGAGGCCAGTTCAGCACTGTTATCCATGTGAATGTGTAACATACAGGGGTAGTAACCCAGGGTACGTGCTGTCACACTGGCATGTAGTGTATCATGGCGGTACTACTTTTGACAGTGCTTTCCCAGGCAAGAGTAGAGTGTTAAATGTCGTACTGACAACAAGCACACCTGCAGGCATAGCTGGACTCTAAGGCCTCCCTGTTGTGTCCCAGGTGTATTAGCTGTGTCACAGTATATATCCCCTACTGGATAATGATCTGGCATGTGGAATGTAACTGTAGACTACCGTTTGTACAGCACATGTTAGTGAGGGCTTCCAGCATGTAGTTATGGCATACATATTGTTGTCAAACGTCTGTCTGTCAGCACATTCATCCTGCTGCATAGCTGCTTGCCAAGCTGATGACTGTCAGTCCCTGTACAGATGTGCAGATGGCAGGTATCCAGCTAGGATATGTACAGGGAACCTATGTTTGATTGACACTGACATGTCTGCCCTACTGTGTAAGAAATGGCACATATAGGAGACAACACCCTATATGCACCACATGCCATGGGTACCTCCACTACACTATCACAGTCAACAGAACATGCTTGGGTACAGGTCTCCATCACAGACACTAACCATGTGTTGTACTACATGTTGCATACATGTTAACTTTATCACCTCAGTGGCCATGTGCAAGAGGCACCCAGAGGATTGGCTGATGCATGTCACTGTCACTCTGAGGGTTACCACAGTGGTGTCTGTCAATAGATTGCCTGCTGTCACATGGCAGGTGGCAGGATACCACTGTACACACATCCCCTACACAACCCATCTCTCCATGGACAATAGCTAGGTACACAGCTATGACCACCTGCAGCGATGCACCCCAGTACTGGCACATCTGTACATGTGCATTACTGAGGATAGAGTGTCTTTGTGTTAGTACACCTGTACCTGGAAATTCCATGCGGGCCTTTACAACCACCGCAACACTCATTGCCATAGTCAGTTGTGGCTGCTGCTGTATGGGACATTGCATGTACCCTGTTATGCTCCTCTCCCTACTGGCTACATGAGCTTTGCAGTACTAGCACAACAGTGTTGTACAAATGGGTCGATAGGCATGGGATACCCATTGAGTTCTGGCAAGTGTGTGTATGTGTGCATGTCTGTATATCTGTAGGGTACAGCATTCCAAGGCCACATACTCCTATTACAATACCCATTGCCAGACAGTAGAACAGATAGTGTTGTTGCTGCCCATAAGTGAGGCATGACAATGCAACACCCTACTATGCCTGTAGCATGTGCATTAGATGCATATCCCTGTAGTACCACTGTTGGGATATACAATGGGTTGTATCGCAGTCATGGGCGATGTGTGATGGTGGGTATGTCAGAGTGTCATCATGGGTTTCATGGAGTGCAATATCCACTGGGGGATGTGGGTGCTGTTTACACTGTCATTACAACAAGGTATACCTGGTAAATGTCCCGTGTCCATTTTATGGTGACCACTGTCACCATCAACCATGCAGGTAAATGATACCACAATCCAGCCCAGTTATGCATGTGCTGTTTGCAGCCTACCTGTAACACATTGGACACATGGTCATGTTAACAGTGATAGGTGCAGGTCTCTCTGTTGTGTGTCTGCCTGTTATGTGTCTGTTAATATGTATATGATGGTATGTCACACTATGTATTGTCCATATACAACCATTACATTCCCCATTAGCATACTGTACATGTCTGGGGAAGTTCTGCATGCAACATTTAATATGGAACACACCTCACCCTAAACCCTGTGTGGTGTGTGCAATGAAAGCCACACACTTCAGTAGCACTACATACCTAGGTAGGGGTCTTGTCCCAGTGTTGTCAAGTAAGAGTGTGCATGTATGTGGATGGGTCTACATCAGGTTGCAGATTATACACATCCCAGCGGGTCACCTGTCCATGTGGCACAGGCAATAACTGTTATACAAACCTGTGACATGTGTTCAACTGTACCCCAGATATGTCACAGCCATGGTGTCACCACAGTGCCATACCCCTTGTAGAATATGACTGTAGACCATCCTCCTGCTGACACATGTACACCTACAACACAAATGGATAACATTCTGGAGACCACAATCAACCAGTGTTACTAACAGCTATAATGCATCATTGCTGGATGGCTACACTACCTGACATGTATGCAGTAAACATTACTCTTGACAATATGTTACACTGTACTACTTTGGTACACTAGAGTACAATCACCATGTGCATCGGAACCATATTAGCCTGTCCCTGCATCGATGTTATGGATAACAGGGATGTAGAACAGGTATCATCATATGCACAGGGTGTGTTGTTGGTTTGCCAGAGGCCAAGGGTGGGCTATACATTTGACACCATGTGTGTGGGTGAGAGGTGTAATGAGTTGAACTGGGGTAGTGATGTGGTGTGTGTAGGTATGGGGTTGCCCTACTTGTCTTCGTATAGTGTGTGTATGCATGCACACAGTTCTGCCATGTGGCTGCCCTATACAGGTGCTTATGGACAGCTGCAGACCATACCTGGCAGGGTGTGTAGTTCACTGCTTCTGGCCACAGACACATGGACTGTGCCTGCCAGAGGTTCCATGGGAATGTCCAGGTACGAGCATTGATGTGCTACTCTCCCCTGATGATGAAAGATGTCTGCTGGAACCAGGTCCCTCCTGGGACTGGCCAGGACCACATGCTCGTGGCCTGCTGTGGTGTGGTGTGGACAGCACCCCCAAAGTGCTGGGGCTGGTGCCACCAATATGGGAGTGCCTTGGTGTCCTAACACATCCATGTTGACCTCCAGCTGTTGGTGTTGCTGGCCTATGTCCATGCGGCCGTGGCCGCACTCCAACCACATGTTCAAGCATGGACAAACCACGACGGTCGATGAGGCCCATCATCTCACCAAACCATCTATCCATGAGCTTGGTATAAGCACGGAGGGCACCAGACAGTTCATGGAAGTTGTTGCTTGCAGATGTGAGAGCAGCCCTCTGCAGCCTCAGGCCCTGTCTGGTGTACAGTTCCATACGTGCCTGCTCCCCCATGACAGCCTTTAACATGGGTCTGGTGGTACCAGTTGTGGCGTGTCTGCCATGGGCATAATGACCAGCGGCCCTACCACAAGCACCCTGGGACATTTGCCTATGTGGTGCCCTGCCAGACATCTGGCTATGTCTGCTGTGACCAGACACAGTAGACATGAATACCACACTCTCCTGAACAATGCAACCAACCTCCTGCTGTCCCTCAGCTATAGCCGCTGGTGATGGGATATGTATAGGCATTGAAACTGCATGCAGGGTTGGGGGGGCTAAAAGGGGGATGTCAAATGATGGCACTGTTTTGGCCCCTGACAACCCCACCTGTACCTCAACAATACTATCATCATCTTCGGTGTCTGTATGGACACCAACATCAGACTGCATGCAGGAGGGACCCTGACCCACCTCGCCACCTGTGGGGGAGAACAAGAAATGCACTTTAAGACCTGTACAGCATTACATAACAGTACACACACACACACACACACACACACACACACACACACACACACACACACACACACACACACACACACACACCACCTTAATACCTACCTGTCCGTGACTTTACAGACAGTCCCACATTTATTCCCATGCATTCCCCATCCTGCATCACACTTGGTAACATACACTCATTAATACCACTCATTAATGTATCATTCCTCTAAATGCCTAGACAAGTGATCACAACACAGGACATGTTACTCCATTACCTCCCTGACCTGAGTGGAGTGGTTTTACATGGCCTCACTGCTGTCATTCAGTGTTCACCCTGTGTATGTCCAGACATCGTGAGCATGGCCCATATATGTGAGGGGCTACTATGTTCACACCATAATTTCATGTACTGGAGTGTCATGTGTAAGTATTGCTCAGTACATGCCAGATATGCTGCTCAATCTACCTATCATGTGACAACTGTAATATATAGATACTCTCCCTGGTGTTGTCTAGTAATTCCCCAATGCATCTGTAGTGCTGCATACGTGGATTGTAGGTCACCTCTCTGCTGAATGCGATATTAAGGGTATACTTGGTGTCTACTTTCCCTCCCAATGCATGTTCCATGCTGCAGACCTTATTATACTATCAACTGTCCTGTGATTGCATACATGACAAGTATTCCTGGTGTGTCATGTGTCAGTCCATGTCCATGTACTGCACAATCCCAAAGGGAAGTAATGCTGTATGAACAACCTCACAATCACACAATCACACATGTGCATACATGGACACCCACACAAACACACACACATGCACACATGCATCCTACATGCATCAACCTCCCTCCACTTCACCGAGTGACCCTACAGACAAAATAACCATCCACCGACATACACACACAAACACACACACATACAGGTGAGGTTGCACAAAGATAGTACACACAGTCCTCCTATTACCCATCTGTCAACATGCATAACATATGGTATACAACAGCATGCAGTGCAGCTATAGTCAGTCCATGCTAGCAACAGTATACATGTGTGTGATGCATGGGCTGTGTTAATAGGTGATTCTCCTTCCCCTGGATACCACTGCACACTCATGTACACAATATTGCTGTGCACCTGTTCTGCACCCTGCCATGTACTGTGCTCCAAACCTCACAGGTGTACAACCCTTTGCTGAATGTGTGGTACTGTGTTAGTTATGTCAGCTCTAATGTTCACAGCACCTATGTTTTTCAGCAACACATACCTGGGATGATATGTAGACAGATGTCCTTTGTGAATGCCTGATGTCTGGTTTACAGATCTCAACATCAGCGGACCATGTATGACCAATCCAATACTATTACACTGACAACCATCAGACCATACCATGGCTATGGGGAGTGTACACACCCTTATTGATATGATGCACCTTTCCTTGATCTGCTATAGGACCACATCACCACATATATTAACAGTACATGAGCCCGATATGTGACATATGTTCTGTACATTCACATACAGTGTCTACGAATGTGTTTGGTGTGCGGATGCTGACCACGATGCATACAATCTGTGTGTGCATATGTGTGCACACCCTTATCATGATGGTTTGTTGCACCTATTATTAAATGTACTACAGCAGTCACTATTCCTGTCAGGGGTATACTAGCATTTGCCAATGTATGGTCAGTCTGCCCTACACATGTCCCCCAAATCTGCATGATTGCAAGGTCTACTCATGTGCACATCCCTTGGTGTTCACTCACTGCCATCACTATTGCTGTGGGGGAAAGGTTTCATCTGCCACGGTTCCTGAACCTGACTGTGTGCAGTTACAGCCATTCTTAGCATCCTTAGGATCCCTGCTGCAGTGCACTGGTGTGTCATGCTGGCACCCCCTCCACACCTTCAGCCTTTTTGCAGATGCTTGACAAGTAAGGCCTATACATGCGTGTCAGTTTGCAGTGTCCCATACACTGAACACCACATGTTACAGTCTACTCCCAGCTAATAATGTGGACCACAGTAATACGTTATTCCATAGTGTAAATCTGTAACAGTTGCCATTGTACTACTGGTATATATGCTGTTGTTGCACTGTATATGGGTGATGTTTCACACATGTCCCTACTGTAGGCCATGTCTACCATCATTATGTTAATCCCTGTGGACACATTACACAATGACAGGATGTTAGTTATCTTGCAGGGTTCTGACATACCCTTTTAATACCCCATCATGGTCACCACTGTGATGCCATACATTTAACAGCAACAATACGTGCACATGTACAGCATGCATTATGAGTAGGTGTGTTAGATGTGTGCATGGAATATACCATAGCCATTACATGCCTGGTGTATTGGCAAGCATCATCATAAAACATACTCACCAGCTACAGGCTGCTGCCTTGGTGGTATACCGGAGGGACCTACATAAGAGGATGAGAGATGCGAAGTCAGTGGCCACACCTGTGGCATTGATACAGGGTGGGTGCAGCATTACAGTACATCAACAGTACATGTCCACAATACTACCACATATGCACATCTGTTTATTACTATTATACAGCAACAAACTATATATATATATAACATGTCAGATATGCATGATCTACCTGTACAGATGCGGATGCATACGCAACAGTGGTCTACTGATGTGCTCTGTGGCCTTACCTGCACGATCCTCAGCCAGTATGCGGGTAGCACCCACCTCCACAATGGTGGTTGGCAGTTGGCTGTGTGGATGGGCAGGAGCCACGAGGCTGGCGAGGAGCTCCTCAACAAGTGTCAGGGGGGATAGATGGCATGGCCCTCCCTATTGCGAGGTGATCCCCCCAGACTGCAGCAGCACGCTGACAGGCATTACGAAGCAGGTCAGAACAATGATGCTGGACCTGCTGATAACTGCAGTTGTGCAGTCCGACATCATTGACACTGTGGACTAGGTCATTCCACAGGGCGGTCCACTCCTGCTGCTCATGAGCGGCCTGGCCAAACAGGACAGGGTAGTGCTGGATTAGATAGTTCAGTACTATGTCATTTTCAGCAGCTGAATAAGCAGGGAGGTGTCCATGTGACATCTTGCCTGAAAGAAATAAAGATGGAAACAGGTCTGAGCAACTCATACAGCAAGGTTACCACAGTTCTTAATACACATCTCTGTCACCCCTCCACCATATCAGCGACAACAAACTGTACACACAACTCAAAAGGTATGGCTACAGCTTACCTACCAGTAGGACAGATACTGTATTGTACCACACTTTGTGCTATGTGTTTGTAGCCATGTTCCCAGTGTGGACACTATCATTGCTGGCCTGTTATGGACTATTCACCTGCATGCCATTGTCAGGGCCACTATGGTTCCATATATGCCTGTGGTATGCTTGCTATGTGATTGCTGCACATCTGACATTCTGTGTTATTGGGGATATCTATGCATGCTGTTGGACATGTTCCGCCACAATTGTGTAGACTATTACTACCCACATGTTTTATAGCAGTGACACAATAGCATGTTTAGGGAATATTTTCCAGCAGAACCACCTCTCCAAACTCATCTGCCCATGTTAACAGGCCACATCACATGTGGGACCCACCCTGGGGCCTCCACATGTACTGGTCCAGTACTACCTTCAGGTGGAACCACCTCAGGGGATTTTGTCCCCATCTGGGGGCACACACAGACATGAACCTTTTCTCTGAAGTCAGGTCCAGGGTCTGTTCCATAGCAGGCTCCACAGACACATGTGGGATGTGCTGCATCACCTTGAGGCACCCAATACACATTCACAGCGTCCACATGCTCCTCCTGCTCAGCCTCCAGGCACCTTCGGGATGTGGATTGCTGTTGTGAGTAGCAGTGGGTGGGAGGCTTGTTCCCATTGTTTCCATATGGGGGCCATGGGGCTTCCACATCACAGACCACACACACCATCCAGGGTGTTTACCCACCACATGTGTCATATACCACCCCTGTAGGCTGTCCTCTATATCTATCAACCCGGGCCACCTCCACAAATATACCTGCCATACTTCCTCATATTCCCATTCCCTACATCACAGACAAGGGCAATGTGGTCCCAACAAGCGGTTCACATGTGACATACCCGTCCATGTTGCACACACTGACAGCTGTATATATCTGTGTGTATTGCTATGTGTGCTGTTCCCTCGCACATAGCATGCAGCACTGTGGTGGTAATATAGGGGACAGGTGCCACATATGGACACAACTTAACATTAGGGGGGTATATGTAGGGCCAGATTGCAGGTAACCCTATTACACATCTATGGCATTTCAGCATGCTACAATATAGGTTAACGTGAGTGTCCTACAAGTAGTGGGCTGTGGAACCCACATGTCCACCACTATGTCATTACTTCCACCACCAGCTATTGGCCACAGTAATATACATCCCTTCCATTACACACCACACACTATATTGGCATACATCTTGTCAGTTGGTGCTGCTCTACACAGTTGATGGGTGTGGCCCACTACTCACAGGGACAGACTCTAATGTCCATAGCAGTTGTTCAGCTAAAGATCATTACAACAGCAATACCCGTTGGTACATGTATATCATTCAACATCATCTGCCCAGTATTATGGACCGGGAACTACAGTCAATTACCTGCATATATTCTTCACATACCTGTTGTGGGGATGAGGTCTGTTGTGGATAGTATCCTTGTAGGAGTTTTTTTTTTCACTCCTTCTCCTGCTTCCTTTGTTGTATTTTCTGGTGTTGTTGCAGTTCAGGAGCTGTTCTATGTTTTTGTTTTTTTTTCTCTTTCACTTTATTTCTCTGTCTCTCTCTCTCTCTCTCTCTCTCAAGTAAAGGGATTGAGCAGCCTGGAATAGATTGCAGCATGGCTTTTGTGGGTGATGCACATGATCATGTGATGGCCTCTGCACCAATCGGTGTCCTCCACTTGTTACCTGCATGCAACCAGCTGTGTAGTACTTCCAATTATCACTGTCATGGCAACCCACTACTATAAATCCCTGCATCATATGGGCATGGTCTCTTTACCTTTCCTGTATGGTGGACATCCTTCCTGTGTGTGGGCAGCAGTGTTACAGACAGCAGGTAGCAATACCTCTTACAAGAGGACTTGCACACTCAGGCCAGCTACATATTTGTATGAGGTTCCAGAACTACAAACAGAGAGTGTGAGTACTGTTGTTATATGCATTGTATAGCACCAGTGTTACAGGGTCTGTGTGTACTTACTAGTTTAAAATGGACTGCAGCCTGTCTGCATAGCTCTCAACTGTGTGCCTATCCACTTGATGGCCAGAGGTGTGCATGTTATGTTTTGCCTGTCCACCACACAGGTCTTGTGTCAGATATATCACTGGCTGTGTGTATGTTGAGTGCTATCAGTACATGGCTACATCCATTTGTGTTTCTGACTTCATATTCCTGATTAAACATATGTTGCAGACTATCCTGTAACACCAGTGACTTGCTTAGTGTATGACAACACTATTTCACATATGGGCCTGTGTTCCAGCCTCTGTCCTCCACCTACATAACGGGCTTTGTCCATATGACATGCTGTCAGGGGTTATGTAGTGGACTGTGAGTATGTCATGCTGCCATTCCTGCCATCATTCCACTGCTGTTGTGGTCCCCACACATATTGTGGGGTTGGGTCCATATATGTGTGGGCTTCATCTGCACAATACATGTGTGCCCTTATGAAGTTCAGAGGCCAGTGTATGTAACAGTGGTATATGTCACTGTATGTCAGTCTATAGGGGGGATGCACCATAACTAACCCAGGCTGTTACAACATGTGGGGGTATCAGGGGTAAACTGCCTTAAGGTATCTGGATGTACATTACAATACAATTCACCTTGGGTAAATGCAGTCCTACTGCTTCCTGCCATACAGACACTTCTGTTTGTCAATGTGATTGTAATGGTTTCAGTTATGTCTTGTTATGTAACAGATACATCCCATTGTATCAACTGAGGTCTTTACCCCCTAGGGATTGTGTACAGAGTGTAAATAGAGGCTGCTGGACTATACATCTGCATTACTTACTGTTGATTGATTGTTATTCTGAGGCCCAGTCTGTCTTTACTGTTGTACTACTTGAAGACCTTGGTGTGGACAGCAACATATGTAATCCTTTCCAGAATGCTGTATTAATTTATCTGTTTGAAAGTTGCATTAATTTGTTTATATGTATTTCAGAGTCTAAGCAGTTATATGACATGGCATATACAACTGTAATAGTACACAAGTAAAGCTTTCCCATGTATGCAAACCTGTGTGTGATGTTATATCCTTTGACTTCTCTGTGGGTATATGTTGCAGGCAACAATTGCCATTTGCATGGGTGACTCATACAGTGTCCAGTTGGTAAGGTGGCACTGTAGGCATATTGGCTAGTCTGTATTGTGTGCACCCTCTACATATGTATCTTCCTATACATATCTCTGTCTGTGTATGTGTAGTTACATATCTATCTATCTATCTATATATATATATATATATATATATATATATATATATATATATATATATATATATATATATATATATATATATATATATATGTATCTGCATATATGTGTCTGTGTATATGTATCTTAGGGATGTTGATTGCTTCCACATTGTACATTCCCTCTGTTAGCCAGACTGTATTGCATGATATGTTACTGATACCAGCCTGACATCATACAGGTGGGACGGAGTACTGTTAACATCTTGTGCCCATGTTGTGTCAGGTCTTGGTTATGGGATTTGCAACAGTTGGTATTATATTGCAGGGCAGATCTGTTTGACTGTGGGGGGGGATATCAATATGTACAAGATGTATGTTGCTTGGGCCCCCTCACCCCATTAATGGTACATGTGGTCATATATGTTTTTGTTATGTTCTCTTTTATGCTTATATATATATATATATATATATATATATATATATATATATATATATATATATATATATATATATATATCTATATATTGCTGTATATATATATATATATATATATATATATATATATATAGAGAGAGAGACATATATATGTAGACATATATATCTATAGATGCATGCATATTATATATACATATATATATATATTTATATATATATATATATATATATATATATATATATATATATATATATATATATATATAAAGATATATACACACACACATACATCTACACGTTTAAATACTTTTCCTGTACTGTTGAATGACTGTGCTGGATGATATGTTTGCGAAAACATCAGGGCTATATATATCTGATATGGCTTAGTGGTAAATCACTTTGGCTATGGTGTGCAGGATCCTGGGTTCGAGCCTTTCAGAGGCTGTTTATTTTGTTGCTGGGCAGAACAAGGGCAGTTGGATACAGAGTGATTAAGGCACTTTTAATCAGTTGTAAGCTGGTTTGTGTGGGTTTGCGTGGAGGTAAGCACTGCTAACTTTCGGTTACAGTTTCTTATACTGATTTAGCTTCTCAATTGCTTAACCTGTGTAGGCATTGCTTACCTCCATGCAAACAGGCTTAAACCCATTTACTGCTGCTTAAAAGTGCTTTCTCCCGTGCTACTTTCTTTAAAAGAAAAGAAAAAAGGGTTGATAGGAAAGTGGTGAAAAAGGGGCACAAAGAGGTAAAGACAGTAGGGAAAATAGCTAGGGATGTGCAGTAAGGGTGTAGGAAAGGTTCATAGCTGCCCATTTCATCTACAGCAACAGCTGTGCATATACACTGAATTTGTAGGTAGATTTGGACACTCAAACCCCTGAGAGAGGGTTGAGGACAACAATAATATGTTGTAATGCCAATAAGACCAGATTACATGTGTCCAGTGGACACATGTACAAAATGGACAGCTATGTATGGGGCGAGACTTTTTTGGGGAACAGATTGCCCTTTTTTTCAGGTGAGAGTGAGATGTTGAGGAGGGATAGTAGGTATATTTGGGGAGGTAGGTTGGGTAGGTTAACAGACAACACAAACAAGGCACATACAAGGGCGGTATATGACACATGTGGGGGGTAAACACCTTGATGGGGAGGGGTGATGGGAAATCAGAAGCCCATGAACTCCCTAGCAGAAACAGTGGGACTGAGGTCCTCACCCATGGGCAATCACCACTGCACCTTCACAGCCTTGAAGGTAGCTGTGCTGGGGGCTGAGTTGGAGAGCCAGACCGACCATCTAGTCGCGACATGTGGCCCTGGAGCTGGTGTAGCAGATCTCTAAACTCCCGGTTGAGCTCGCTACGCACCATGACCCAGACTTCGAGATGGTTGACAGGTTCCTGTCTGTGCCCACTCCCAGGGGGGGGGCAAACCCCATCCCCTGAGGCAGTTCTACCCAAAGGTTGTGCAGGACCAATGGACAGGAAGGTCCTGGGTTGGGCCACAGACATGCTGGTGTCCGGTGCCATGGCCAGCTGAGGTGGGACAGGTGGGTCTGCTGGGACCCACATTGCCATATGTGCTATTGTGTTTATGTTTTATCAACATATGTGGGTTAGTAATAGTCAACACATTCCAGGATTAGGTATAACAGCATGCATAGATATTCTCATTAACCCAGACACCAGATATGGAACAGTTGCATAGCAAACAGAACACATACATATATGGAACCACAGTGGTAATTACAACAGCATGCAGATACATTGATGGCACCATGCCACCAATGTTGGAGTATTTCAACATAGCACATGCATAGAAACAGATTTAAATAATTATCAAACAATAGGACATATGTCCCAACATTACAGTTAAGTCAGCACATACCAGTTGAGTTGGGTATTTAGTTTATTGTTGCAGATATGGTGGGGGGGGGAAAGATGTCAATTAACAACTAGTGCATTCCTGTAGTTTGCATTACTTTCCTAGTCAGTGCTGTTATCTGTACCTTGCACGTATTAGTACACTACCCTAGTGCCTTATTTTGGACAGTGGTATGGCTGTCAACAACTATATACGTGAACTGGTTTTACCTGCAGTATACAACTCTTACCTGGTATCCATGTGGAGGAATTGTTTGTTAACACTGCTTCTACACATATTCCCAGATTCCAGGTTGATGTTATGCACATACCTGTCCATCTCTTTTTGCACAAACTCTGGGCATGGCTTGACCACATGTGGGTGAACCGGGACATATTTAGACTATTGCCCTCTTAAGCCTTTAGTGACTTAAAACACTCTTATACAGGATTTCCTAGACAGTTATATTATGTAGCACAGTATGGGTGACAGTGATGAGTAATACCTTATTATTCAGAGCAACTGCAATACTCACAATGCCATACAATACCAGAGTAAACAGTACCAGTACATGGTATCTTTTATTTCTAGGCACAGTGTTCATATCTGATGGACCTGTGGGAACAATGTTTGTTAGCACTACCTGAATATTGCCACACAAATGACCAGATTCCACATTAGTATTATGCACATACATCTCACTCTGTTACTGTAGACACTGTGGTCACTGCTTGACAACATGGGGGATGTAGATGGGACATACTTGGCTTATTACACTCATAACAGTTTGGGGAGTTGCTAGAGTGACATGTTTGTTCTTATAGATGTGTGACAATCAGTTGTATTTCTTGTTTGCTGCCTAAATGTCTGGGATCATCCCACTGATTTCCCAGGGTGACAGGCAGCATATTTCGGCCAATATACTGGACATTCTGGACATATCTGTACAGGTGTGGGGTATGATTCTGTATGTAGCCTACTACCACTCCCAGGATTTGAACCATGGCTGTGTGTGCTAAAAATACAACAGTTCACGTCTCAGTTGCATGTGCTGTTTGGATTCTGTTTGTCTTTTCACTGTTTTCTGTCTATGTCTCCCTCAGTTGTACTATATGACCGCTTGGGATTACACCAGTCATATACAGACATTCCTACACATTATTTATGTTGCACAGTGTGGGTAACAGTGCTTAATACAACAGTACTATTAAGTGATTGCAAATCTACATTACCATATGATACCAGAGTAAACACATGCAGTCCAGCAGTTAGATCTTTCTTGTCAGGCTATTATGCTTTTATTTACATGCAACCTATATGAGACTCTTCCTGCCCTATTCTCTGGTGTATGCAGTACTTGCCTTAAACAATACAGGTTTTATACTGTCAATTAACTTAACTTACTAATACTTTTAAATTTATTTCCTATGGCAGTACATACAAAAGTATTACTAACCTGCCTCGTGTTGCAACCTCTCCAAGTGACATCCCTGGGCCTCTTGGTTCGCAGTCTGCTCACTTGCCACTGTGAAGGACATAAGAGGAATATTTAGCCATACCTATCCATAATATACATGAGCTGGCAATTATTAAACAGGCAGTGGAGTGACACTTACACACAGCTGGGACCTCCCCTGTCCTCCAAGCCTCTTGGATCCACTGATCCAAGAGATCCCCCTTTTCGCCGCTTCTGGTCAGCATAGGGATGCCTGACCTGCTTACCAGTTCAGGGTATGCCATTGGCACTGGTGAGGTCATGGGTGAGACGGTCCCAGGCTTCTGCTTTATATTGGGAACCCTGGTACTGGCCCTGCAGCAGTCTCTGCTCATGGTCTTTCACAAGGAGTCCTGCCATGACTCTGGACTCCTGGATGCCCCAGCACTGCACCCAAAAGTGCACACCCTCTCCCATTCCAGACATAGTGCCTGCAAGGAGAAGCTACAAACAGTTATGAGATGTATTCCTGCCTGTTGGGTTTAAATAGGGCCGATTTCCTGCACTTTGCCATGATTGGATGGTTTTGAAAAGGCTAAGCTATGGGCAAACCTGCTTACCTAAGGTTGGCATTGTTTAAAGGGGTATACTAATGGGCAAATTGAGTTATCTGGCCTGCACATTGCTTAAACCTACTAAGCTGGGCTGTACAATGCTTTGCATTGCTTAATATTTAATTTGCATTATATTTGCTTTTTGGCATTGATTTATTATTCATTACATGTTATATATGTGTCTGGTATCCATAATTCATGTGTATGTACACTGTGTGGGGTCCTTGTGTTTATTAGAGGATGTCAACACTTTATTACAATGACACCTCACATCTGGGCTTACTGCAGTACTCCAGTTCATATATTTATGTTATGTAGTAGGTTAAACAACATAAGACGGTATATAGATTCCTTTCATATTTTCAGTTTGATTTTTCCTATAGTGAGGATTTGTTTGGTGATACCTCAATCTTATCTACTGCTGTGATGGCTTAATGGTTAACTACTGTGACTATAGTGTACAGGGTCCTGGGTTCAAGACCTTCAAAAGCTGTTTATTTTGTTTCTGGCCAGAACAGTGGCTGTTGCATACAGAGTGATTAAGGCACTTTTAAGCAATTGTAAGGAGGTTTGCGAGAGTTTGCACAAAGGTAAGCGATGTTAACCTCTGGTTAAATAGGCTTACAGAATGTTAGCTCCAATATTGCTTAACCTGTGTGTGCATTGCTTACCCCCACACAAACGGGCTTAAACTCACTTACTACTGCTTAAATATGCTTACTCCCGCTTACTAATGCTTAAATATGCTTACTCTTGCTTACTAGTGCTTACACCCTCATATCACCGCACTAATTTAGTAAGTAATATCTAATGGTTCTTGGGAAGATGGGAGATTTGGAAGCTGTATGGAGTTATCATTCATTACACATTTTAACTTTCATTTGTATCCCTGATTCCTGTGTACATATACTGTATGGGACACGTGTGATTATCTGTGGACTTTGCAACATTATGACACTGACACCTCACATCTGCATTTAATGCAGTACTCCAGTTCACAAATATATGTTATTTAGTAGGTTATGCAACTAAAAATATTGGTTATAAAGTGATTTGATATGGAAAACGGCATGTACTGCAGTAGGACTCAAACCAGGAATGACTGCTTGTAAGGCAAATGCTCTGCCCACTACACTATTGCTGTACTGCTTCATTTGCATATATCTTGCGTTTTATCATCTTCTGCCATTTAAGCTGCATTAACCATAGCTAAGCAATGGGCAAACCCACACACCTATCTGTTTCATAAAAAAAAACATCTTAATATTTGTTGTTTTAACTATTGCTCTTGTACACGTGGGGGGATATTGCTGGGGGTATGCGTACACCAATGAGGGTCTCGCTCATTCTTTTATGACTTGTCTGCTGTTCTTCATTGCAGGGGTGTGTATACTCTGAGACCTCTGCTCTCAGACACGCCCCCTGCACTCTTACACATTCCGTGTAAGATTAGGAGCTCAGGCAGCGCACCTTCATTAATATGCATGGTGTGCTGCCGTCCTGCTTCTTAACAGCCGCTTCCGTGCAAGACTAAGCTAGTCCTGTATGGAAGGATAGTGAATCCGGGGTTTGGAGTGGTGTTGAACTGTGAGAAATTAGCTTTTCAGAAAAAAAAGAAAAGAAACGATAATTAAATTATTTTAATTATTTCAAATTTGTTTAAATATTTAAGTGCACTTGTGACCTCTGTGGTGATACCATACTTCTTAACTGTTCCTGATTTTGACTTTTGGAGGGAAGGTGGTGAATTATAATTCAAGTTAATAGTAATATTTTAAAAATGTGCCTGACTTTTCCATCTGATTGCATTTTTTAGTTTGTTCTGGGACCCAAGTTTTGTATTTGTCAAGTGTTCTATCACAGAACCCCTGTTTACAACCTTAAACAATATTTATTACATTACTGCCTGACCTTATTCTTCTTTGGGTATGTGATTACAGTCTTGCTGCTGCTCTGTCAGCAAAATTAATTTGTTCCATCCCTCTCTGGAAACTATCCTGCACTTAGTTTGTTTGCTGTGAAACTGTAAGTGTCTGAGAAAAATGCACCTGCAGATTTATAGTGGTTTACAGTACTTTACTCCTTCTAAATAGATTTACTTTAACTGTGGTCTGGAGTAGTGTATCCCTTGTGTTTCCAAAGCATGTGTTAGACTAATGTTCATATTACATAAAATTGTTCCACTGACAACATAACAGATAAAGACTCCTCCTGCTGGTGTTGGAACTGTTTCCTGCTACACTGCCTTCCCACCCTAAATTCTCTAGCCACCCTCATGGCTTTACATATATAGGACCTACTCTCCACCCAGAACTCCTCCTACTTCCCACACACTTAAAGGCACACATATAAATATAGACATACCCTGGGCATAGAATACACACACAGTTCATAAAACATCAGTCTGCATTTAGGCACTTTAACTTTCTTTCCTGTCTTATATTTACTAACTAACCACAGTGATCACAACTTACACCATCCACCTCACTCAGCTTTATACTCCTACCCCTACTATATTCATACCCCAGTGTTCTCCTACCCCTCCTATAGTCATACCCTAGTGTTCTAGCTCCTCTTTCTCTGACATCTGTCTACAAAGCTACATACCATGCTTCTCTTAAATATTACTGCATCCATACTCTTTCTGTTGTCTCACCATACAACATACCATCCATTACTCAGTCTTGTACACCTCTCTGCCCATGTCACCACTAATCACTTCCAGTATATTCAAAGAATCTCCCAATTTTTAATTCAAACTCAAATTACTAAACCCTCTTACCTACCACACCAAAATAAAACTGCTACAGTTAAATCAAAACAATCTTAGCAAACAAATCAAATTTTCTCACTCTTACCACTTAGTGAGGATAATCATCCCAATCCCAGCCTATCCTCCCATCCTGACTCCCCAATAGCCTCCAAAACTCATCCAAGGCTAACCCCCTCCTACTCAGCCCATCCACCTCCTTCCAAAACAGGAACCACACCACCATCACCAACACCATCAAATCCTAACCGACCCATTTCAAACTCACCCAGCTTAAATTAGTTTCCTTAAATAATTATAGAATCTATAATAAAATTTCAGAACTCCATGATTGGATCTCCCATAATATACCAGCTATTCTTGCCATAATTGAAACATGGGTAACACCCCCATATACTTGACTCTGAAATATCACTCCTTGATTATAATATCGTTAGGGATGAGAGAACTAAGAAAAGCTAATGGAGTAGCTTTTCTATACCCTGACTATCTTGAAATCCTACCCTACAATAAACATGTTCTCAAATTCCATAACACAAATTCTTCATCTCCCATAATAAACTAAATAACCATAAGCAAATATGTTTTATAGTACTGAATATCCCCCCCAGCTCATATTACTACAACTATAAAAACATACTAAACTGGATCTCACATACAGTTTCTAATTAAAACATAGTCTTTGGTGGCGTTAATTTCGTTTGGCAGATTATCTCCACAAAATATCCATCAGCTAGCTTACACCTATTTGGATTGACGCAACTTCTTTCCTCCCAAACACATTATAACTACCCCCAAAAACAGTGACTCATTTCTTGATTGGATATTGGCATCCGATTCCACTAAGTATGTCTCCAGTGGCACCTTCTCTGAATCCCTCAGTGATCACCTCCTTGAATATGCAAACAGACGCGGTACCCATCATATCAAACAACACTTAACTTAAACTTGGGGTGTCCAACCTTTTGGCTTGCTGGGGCCACATTGAGTGAATAGAAATTGTCTTAGGGCTGCATATAAAATATATCATATAGTTAACTCATTCACTGCCACGGGCGACCAAAGTCAACCTCCTGGCTGCAATTTAGGTGCATTTGAACAATGAATAAATGTAATAAAGGCCTAATATTTGCCTTAAAATTCTAATTCAAATTTTCTAATCTAACAGTTAACTCTAACATCTTAGTGTGTATATATATATATATATATATATATATATATATATATATGTTTATTTATTTTTTTTTTTACAAATAAACAGATATTCACTACAGCACTAGCATTTCTCACTGGGAAAACCACTCCAGCAGTCCAGCTACATAAAATGTCAACATTAGCAGACCTACAATACTATAATCCACAAAAATAAGCCAATAAAGTTGCAATAAAGTAAATAATTCACATTACTGAATTAATAAAACAATTCTAAATAAGCTACAAGAGGATCTCATCGAAACAAATGACTGGTGCCAGAAACATAGCCTCAAGCTAAATGCCAAAAATACATCATCATCCCCTTTGGGGAGAGTGATGTCCCCACAAATTATCACATTAATAACAATGTTGTAAGCACGCAATCAGTCATGAAGTGCTTGGTCACTCAGGTTGATAGAAACCTGACTTTTGACCACCATGTTGTCTCTGTTGTACAGAAAGCTTTTTATATGGCCCACCTCATTAGTAAGAGTATCATTCAGGGACAAAGTGGTCATAACATCCCTGTATTCTTCCTTTATAAGACCCATTACTGAGTGCAAAGCCCCTTTTGGCATGTGCTTCAGAAAAACACCCTGCCAAAAGAAAGACTACAACCATTTCTGACAAAAAAGGTCAAAGGACTAAGTTCACTTAGTTATCCAAACAGACTAAAAAGCTTCTTGCTTTCCTCTGTCTCTTACTGGCCCCCTATAAATTTCATCACTGGCTTGCTTTCCAGGCTAAGAAAGATCCTGCCTGAAGAGACTTCCTCCACCTCAGAAATACTGGTTATACATGAAACGCTCACTGCAAAGACCACGGCCTTCGCTGCAACATAAACAAACCGCTCTGTATGGACAGGTTCTTGATACAAAAACTTCAGCTTCTGTAAAAAGCTCCTCTCATTATCAAAAATGTAGTTCAGCAACACGACAACTGAATGGATAGCCATAAATATACCCCTTGAGTAAGTAGCATAGCCTTCATCATACCGGATGAAAAATCCACATACTAAACTTTCCTAGCTGGATGGCTAAAATCTAATATTGGTTACTCAAGTCTACTTGTCCAAGAAGAGGGGCCTGTTTAACTAAGAATTCCATTTACAAAAAATATATTCAGTATACATATTAAGTCTCTCTCTCTTTCACACGCTCACAAAAGGACCCCCTACTTCTAAAATACGCAACCTTAGTAATCACATGGCACACATTCACTGAAAGAAATTGTCTGAAAGTAAAAATATCTGAAAAAAAAATCATACTAGAGGTGGACTCATCCATCCAATTTCCCACCACCAAAAGGACCATCAATAAATTAGCAAACAACTGCTCAGCAAAAAGTAAATCAATAAGAAATCCATAAAGTCTCTAAGATCATACTACATACTGGAGTAAACATATAACTTCCCTCCAATCTAAAGCCATTTGACAGTCAGACATTTTAATTTGTGCAGAAGTTATTCACAGACTGACAGTTTACTGAGCTGTCACATTAGCACTCTATGCTTATGTCTGAACCAATGAAGCATACTTGTCAATTCCAAAAGAATTAAAGTAGCTTAATAAGAAGGTTATTTGCAAGGTTACATGGCAGTTTATATTGGAAATAATCAAATATATCAAAAAGGCTCTGTTTCTCGTATTTATGCTGAAAAGTCTTCCAAGGTAAATACAACCTTTTGATTTAGCACGGAACCCTACCTCTCAACCTTAGAGCAAGAAATCTGGAGAAAGAAAAAAATAGAAGTGGGACACAGGCCCAAAAACAGTTATGCATCACAGACACCATTGAAACAACTGTAGCTGCAAACATTATACATCACTTATAATCTTTCTATCCCATCGTTGTCAGTTAAGCATTATATGGCTCATTCAATCCTGCCTTCTTTTCCAACAAAGAAAACCATGCTTTGAAATGACAAATGCATTAAAAATAATAAATAAAACACATTGCATCCACATCCTGCAACTTCCTACCTGCAAACAACAGAGCTTTCACTGAATCTAGGGCTGCTTATTTCCCAGGAATGATAGCTCTCCCTAATTAAGTCTAATGGGATACAATCTACCAGGATCTGGACTACCTGAAATAAATTAAATTATGGCCTGCAAATTGCAAGTACATTTTGTTTAATTAAACTATATTTCTAAGCCCACTTACTGTATTTTTTCACTAACATCCCAATATCCATTTCCAGGTCACTTTACAAGACATTGGCAATGGTAGACTTGGCATCCTCCAGATCCCTACGGGACCACACTCACACTGCTTGCATTGTCCATTAAATATAAGTATCCATCCACTGCAAATGGCAAGAAGCTATGTCTTAAAAAAAATCTACTTTTGGCATGCCTAGTACCCAAGTATCAGGTTTTGAAACAAAGAAACATATTCCACAGTCTGTAACACACATACACACTAAAACCCTCAACATTTAAAAAATGACATTGTGCCCCCCTGATTTGCCAGTATTGATGATCCACCAAAGCTGTACTTATTGTTGTCCAATCTGCCACTGCTTAGAACCCATCAATGACAAAACAGTACTGGTTAATTTTTGTTTGTCAGAAAAAACAATTCAACTTTATATGCTACATTCCCACAAAGTCAATCCACTACTGACCCATTAACCCTAGGCTGCTGTCTCATTCTTACTCCCTGGAACTGCATTACCAATTTTATTTCCTAAGCAAAAGACACAAATTGAAAAATGAAGCGAAAATCCATACAGTTGAGTGGTATGATTTCATATTCAATACAACACTCTGTCAGGAAAGCCACAATTTAATGAAAGTGTACTTTTAATGTACGATATATTTGTGAGCTAACTTATTTGTGTTCAGTAGGTAGACTGATCATCATTAGCCTCTTTGTGCATGTGTCTCTCTCTGTCATGCATACATACACACACTCTTCTTTCACATGCACATACATTCTGCTTTCATGCATGTACTCACTCATTCACTCCCTCTGTACTTACCTATTAACACAGTTAAGTGCTGTCCCTTTCAAAGGCAATGACGGCAAATCCATACACGAGTCCCTCTTCAGCGAGAACACACACGCACTGATTCTTTGGCATGAAATAATGGCGGGAACACACAGATCCTTCTTTGGCACAAAAAAATCCAAACTAGAATTGTGTTTTGGTGCATGCGCACACCAGCAGAGTTATAGGTCACGGGCGTGAAAAACACAAAACAAAAAAAGTGTTTTGGGGCATGCATATATCGATGTTGCAGTTAGAGGTTGGGGGCTGCATGGAAGAGCTCTGAGGGCCGCATGCGGCCCACGGGCCACAGGTTGGACACATCTAAGTTAGAGCTTTCCGTAACTTTATTAATTTTAACTCTAATACATTTAACAGAATTGTAAGCTCCTTAAACTAGCCTATCCTGAAAATAAAATATACCACTCAATGAAGATGTACACAAATTTAACTTAAATTTCCTGAAAATGCTCAATAGACTGTCTCCAACTAGAACAAAATGAGCAAAGAATAGCCATACTCCTTGGGATATCCACTCATAGCAGGCACCTAATGTATGAAGAAGATAGGGCTTGGAAACAATGGTTAAAACATAGATCTCCCCAAAATATACAACACTTCAAAGAACTATGTAACCATACTAAAAGACAGATTATCAGAGACAAGGACATCTACTTCAGTAACCCTTTACTAAATCAGTTTTCCAACCCTAAAAAATTCTGGTTGTCTATTAGGTATATATTCCACCCTGGAACATCCACCACTCCAAGTCCTGCCTCAAATAATACTCCATCTGAAATAGCTAGTCAGTTTAACACACATTTTATAGAAAGCATTAAAGCCCTTACTAAAGACTTTGCCACCAGCAATCCTGACATGCCCTCTCCTCAAATAACAAATACCCCTATTTCACCCTAAAACCCATACCAACCTCCTACATCGCATCACTACTTCTTAAACTGAAGCCCTGCTCTCCTTCTGTAGATAATCTCTCAATAAGATACATCAAGCTGGCTGCCAGTTCCATAGCCTATCCTGTGTATCTTCTAATTAACATATATATCAAGGAATAATACGTTCCCTATCTATGGAAAAAAATCGTCATCATTCCCTTTCAAAAAGAAGGAACCTCATCTGATGTACCCAGTTTGAGACCTATTGCCATATTATTCCCTTTGTCAAAAATTCTTGAGAAGTGCATTTACAGGTAACGTCTTCAACATGTTCTTCAGGAAAAGCTTTTTACCCCTACACAGTGTGGTTTTAGACCCACACATAGAACTACCATGCCCTTATTAACTTTCACAGATGCTATTAACAAAGCCGTAGGTGAAGGCAAACATGTTTCCTTTCTATTCCTTGATCTATCTGAAGCCTTTGCTAGTCTCTCACCAAAAACTCCTCTATCAACTGTCTTCCTTCAGTCTATTATAACCCACAGTATTATGGTTTAACAACTACTTAACCAACAGATACTAGTCTGTTAAATTGCTCTCCACTTTTTCTCTCTTTCTTCCTGTCAGTGCTGTGTGCCACAGGGCTCCATTCTTGCTTGTATAAGCAGCTTTACTTTGATAACCTTGCAATGCAGCTTATCAAATGATCCAGCACTACATTACAGAGGGTTCACGTTTCCCATCTGTTGTGTGACCACAGGTTTGATATATAAGTAAGAGGGTGCACAAGGGATTGCCCCCTCAAGAAAATGTTCTTTTTTTAGCATTTCTGATCCAGTTTTATCAATACAGGAAAAAATAATGAAGCATAACTCTTTTTTATGGTGATTTGACCAGATATAGGCAAAACAATCATGTATATAGATAAACATAACTCATTTTAGAGTGGCTTGAATGAATATAGGAATATCAGTCTAAGGTGATAATAATGAACTTTCATTAGCGTATGTTTTATCTTTAACTGTTTTGGTTTGCAATATTGTCTTTGGAAACATTGACTGAAACATTTTCTTAGATTTAATCAATTTGCCCTCCCCTGTTGTTGTTGTGTCTTTCAGCTTATCCCGGTTAGGGATCGCCACAGTGGAACTCCGGTCCGCTAATGTTTGGTAGTGGATTTTTACATGCCAAGTTACCAGCCCTGATGCACAACCTTCACCGAAGGCACGCCCATTCACGCATGCCTCCACACAGAAGACACTCTAGCTGAGAATCGAACGCGACAACGTCTTGCTGTGAGGCGACAATGCTACCCCCTGTATCAAGCTCTATTTTATATTTTATAACTTATCAGAACATTATTTCTAAAAGATTGTTTACTTCCATACTTTAACATCAAAAGTACTGGAAATTCAATTTCCCCTTTAGAAATGTATTTCACATCTTTTCATGAAAAATTGTATATTTTATTAGCAATAGCGTTTTATGATCACATGCTCATTTTTCATTCCCTGACTTCACAATTATGAGTATTCTACTACTGGAGGTTAGAGTCGGCTGTGTTGTGATTTTAATTATTACAACCAAATCAAAATATTTTAATATTCAGATTATTTGAATTTCATCTTTATACACAATATCATCAGGTACCTTCAATTTCCCCAAAGATTGCTGGCTTTGCTATCTTTGTCTACTATTTGTGTGCTCATTTTCAGCATTAAAGCCTATTTAGTTAAGAACTTTTAGTAACAAGCTTCATTACGAATACTCCTGTCATTCACTGGTGTATCTCTCTCTTAGGCTTTTTGTTTTCACTTGCAATGATCAAAATGAAATCTTTTCTTAGTTATCAAAAGGTTTGGGCTTGGAATGTCTTCCGTATTTTTGTGTCATGCTTGTAGCTTTTAATTTTTAGTTTTATCAGCTGAACCATGTTCTTAAGTACTGCATACTAGGGAATAATGTCACCATATCCTTAACTTCTACAATGCCATTCACTGTGATAAATTCCTCAGTCCTCATGACTTCATATGTGGCTTAAATTCATCCTTTCCTTCCAATGAGTAATTTGTAGCTGCATAAATACTGCATGATCATGTCACCACATGTTCTGTTGTATGTGCTGTATTGAGAAAGAACACGCAAGAAAACTGACCTTATATTTCAGGACTACTTTAATGTTTGAACACTGTGCAAATGTGATAATGCATTTTATAGTGTAACTTGGCTCTGTGCTGACAATATTTTGAATTTCAGTCACAGAATATCACATGGGGGGGGGTGTTGGAAAAATCTGTTCCGGCAACTCAGCTTTCATTGCTGTTTTATCTTCATCCAGATCATGCAGCTTTTCTTATAGCCCTTCAGCTTCTCTTTGCTGCTCTTCTATTGTTTGTTCAAAGAGTTCACAAACTGGTCTACTGTGATTACCTTATCAAACAAAATGCACAATTACTTCTCCTTATTTGCAGGATTAACAGCAGCCATATTTTTCTCCCTTTGTTCCTGCTCATCATCCCCTTTTTGGTTGGGTTTTTTTTCCCTAGGAACTCTCCATTTCCAAATCTGTGTAGGCCCTGTCCAGAGCTTTGGACTTAGGCACATATTTCTGCATGCCCTGACCAGGGTTTTGGACTTAGGCAGCTATCTAGGTAGGGCTCTGTAGTGTCCTATCTGATAGGTGTACACATTGCCAGACATTTGTGCCAATGCAGGTTGTGTTGCATATATATAAGTCGCAGATTATTCATAATTGTATACACCATTGTGCATTGTAGGTGATGTCACATTTGTCTTGGAGACAAGGCTTACAACCTCAAAATGAAGCCCGTATACAGTGGTATACAGCACTGCACTGGTAGAAACACAGAACATTGCAGAATATATGTTTGTAGTGCTGACTTGTTTCTTTTGGAGTACCTCCAGTGATGCACTACATTATGGTCTGGAAAAGTGTAAGAAAATATCTGTGGTGTGTGCCAAAGTACACCACAATGCTATGAAAACTGTTGCAGCAAGGGAAGACTCTAGCAATGGCAACATGCCTGTTCCAGTAGTGGAAAACAATCTGGGTGAAGAGCTGCTGGGGAATGCAGCTGCATCAGGCTCCCATGCAAGGGAAAATCATGCTCAATATGTTGTGGCACTAGGATAGAGACAGCTTCTCACCATGACAAAATAAAGACAGAACACAACTGGTGCATGCATTTACATACCTTGATCTTACATTGATGGATCACCCTAGGCATTAGATGTTAATATATTAACATTAACTATACGGGGTGGGTAGGACACAGTCATTATCATCTGTACAGGTGGGAGGCACAGTGGCACTGGACAGTAAAACTAGCACAGGTGGAAAGGTCATGAGTGGTACCTATAGTAAGCTCGCACAAGTTGTGGTGTATTGATGATCATTTCCTCAAGTGATGTGGAGCTTCTAGGGATGGAATGCTGGCTGTGTTCCTCATGTGCTCCTACTGTATGAGGTCTAGAGGATTGTAGCCATAGCTGTACAGGGATCTATGTAAGATGAGGGGCATCTACAGGGGATGGGGCTGATGTTGACATGCAGGACCCTGAGGAGGATGCCATGTAAGGTGTGCTCACAATGTAGGCAGATATATGTTAGCCACATGCTTATGGCATATGTTTGTCCATGGCTTAGATTAGAGGCCATAGTGGAACCAGAATTGTGTCAGGCACATTTTTGCATCTATCCATAGATAGGGTGGAGGACACATCTGTGCAATGCAACTGTGCATACCTCCAATGTGCAAGCATGTCTTTCTTCATCTACCAGGGCCAGAGACAAGCAGCCACAAGGATGCACTAATAGATTACAAGTGAGCTACATTTATTTGCAATGGTTGGAAGACCATAGATGTCTGCTTTTACCTCTGATGTAGTCTGATTAGTATTTGTCCATGCATGCATAGCAGCCTTGTACATCTGCTAGTTGATTTCTAAGGTAACATCCAGATCATGAATTAACCAAGCCTCAGGGTGTTAGTAGCCAACAATATGCCTTTTTCCAGTGATATGCATATGCACATCAGTGAAGAGAAGCTCACACAGATTGAGCATCATTCAGCAAACACAGGTGATGTGAATGGTCTTATTGGGCTTCTGTCTTCTCAGCTCTAGGGAAGGGGAATGTTCCCTCCACTTTTAGCATTATTGAAAAATGCCACTGTGTCCTCAAACTGTGCCATGTGCGGAACATCATCATTGTCAGCCTCTACAAATGGGTTGGCATCAGGGATGTGCAAGTTTATACTATTGGTTCCTCTACCAGTGGACCTGTGGATGCATAAAATAATGCATATAGAGTGTAAGCTGATACTCGTGTGACATCAACTAGCATGCATCAGACAGAATGCTACATGCCAAGAATATACATAGCCTATAATCACATGCATACCTTGTAATGCTAGTGGTTACAGTTGCAGGACTAATGTACCTGGTTGAGAGAAATGTGGCATTTTGTATCTGAGTAAATTGTGCAGAGGTGTTAGGCAATGTCCAGTGTGAGTGGCATGTCACCTGCTCATCTCATATTTCCCCCACAGACATGCCGGCATTTGTAACATGTGCTACAGGTGTTCACATGAGTAGTCCTCATGTTTCTAAGTGACATTAATGAAGATGGTCATGTGTGAGTACAGCAGGCATATGTGCTAGTTAATCTCCTATCATAACAGCTTCTGCCACTATTTACTTGGGATTTCCCCAACTGCCCAGTCCAGAACCAGTATAATTGTTCTCTGAGTGTCATCACTGAGGGCAAGAAGGGATGCTTTGGTTTGTGTTAGCTAATAAGATGTTAATTTTTGCTGTCTGATAGTACAGTACATGTAAAAGGATGGGTATAGCTTCTACTGTCATGGATAGGTTATGCTCATTAACAAGCATCTCATTTTTGCAATAGAGTACAAAACTGCAGCAAACTGGTTATCCTGCCAGAGTTGGCAGGCCAGACTTTCAAGGTGGCAGGTTAAGTGTATTGTATTGCAGCTATAAC
This sequence comes from Protopterus annectens, assembly GCF_019279795.1. Classification (NCBI taxonomy): domain Eukaryota; kingdom Metazoa; phylum Chordata; order Ceratodontiformes; family Protopteridae; genus Protopterus; species Protopterus annectens. The sequence continues at coordinate 1,312,856,817 of NC_056735.1, read as the reverse complement.
TGTATCTGTGCTAAGCCTGTTTAGTCTTGCGCATATCTTTTTTCAACATTTTTGTCTGCACTTTACTGCTTCAGCATTGACCAACTGTTCCTTAGCTTTGTAGCTTGCTGTTTATCATGTATTTGTACTGTGATACTGGAGTACACTGTACCACTCATTCATGCAATTGCCAAATGTATAACAATTGTACTGAATCTGCTTACAACATCACTATGACTTTTTGTTTTTGCTGACTATTAAAACTTTGCCTGGTTGTTGGTTGCTTATATATGATTGCTAGGTTGTAGATATGTAGTTTGGGCTGCTGTCTTAAACCGTGCTTGTTTTCTCTGACTATGCCTAACTCTCTAAAGGCAATAAATTGGAATACTCTAAAAACACTTCCTCTAGATAATGCAGTCACCCATTTCAACACTACCTTCTTAAACCTCTTAAACCATCATGCTCCCCTAAGAACAAAAAGAATAAAAACCAAAACTGCCCCATGGCTTACAAAAAATACACTTGCAACAATGCGGCAAAGAGACAAACTCTGGACCCACTACCATAAAAATAACCCCCCCCCCCATCTACAATGAATACAAAACACTTCAAAATAAAGTAAAGAAATTCATCACCAGTGACAGACAAAACTACTTCTCCTTACTCCAAAACGACAATAAAACAAACCCTCAAAAATTCTGGAAAAGTATCTCTACTCTCCTTAATCCCAGTAAACCAGACACCCCCACTCCCGATCCAAACGCTCTCGACATAGACCTGGCTACTCAATTTAACTCCTTCTTCATTGATTATATTTCCAAACTAACCTCATCTTTCTCCAACATCTCCACTCCCTCCAAACCAGCCCCACCCTCATCTTCTTACCTTCCACCTTCAAACACTAGTTCACTACCTATCCCATCTTCCAATTCTACAACCTTCACCACCCACTCCATTCTCCCTCCCTCCTCATCTCTCCCACCTCCAAATATCCCCTCCCCCCAATCTCCACATTTCTCACTAAAACCCATACCCACTACTACCATAAAAAAACTCCTTCTAAAACTGAAGTCTGGTTCAAATGCTCCCAATAATATTCCTTCACAATTCCTCAGCATAGCTGTTGAAGCCATTGCCTACCCCATTAGTATTTTAATCAACCATTCTATCCAAGAAAGCACAGTTCCCCATATTTGGAAAAAGGCCTTTATCATTCCTTTACATAAAGGAAGTAACAATAACAATGTCTCCAACTTTCGTCCCATCGCTATCCTGTCTCCCATCTCCAAACTCCTTGAAAAGTGTATCCAGCTACACCTCCTACCATACCTCATTGATAACAACCTACTAACTCCCACACAACATGGCTTCACACCAGGCCACAGTACTATGACAGCCCTCCTCTCCTTCCTGGCTGGAAACAGTAAATAAAGCCCGAGGCTCTGGTCATATTGTTTCCACCCTTCTACTGGATCTTTCTAAAGCCTTTGACACCATCTCCCATAACCTTCTTCTAGCTAAACTCTCTAAGCTTAACCTGTCTCTTTCCTCTCTGAACTGGTTCTCCAGTTACTTATCCAACAGAAATCAAGCAGTAAAATGAAAAAAGGCCACCTCCTCATTCCTTAATACCCCAACTGGTGTTCCACAAGGTTCAATATTAGGCCCCCTCCTCTTCAACATCTTTATTAATGACTTCTGCAACTCCATCCCATTCTCAAACATCATTCAATATGCAGACGACTCAACTATTATTTGCTCTGCCACTTCAGCCCCTTTACTTCTAAAGCTAACTCAAGATGCTTTTTCAACCACTGAACAATGGAAGAAAAATAATTACTTAGCACTCAATGCTTCTAAAACCAAATTAATGGTATTCACTCCCTCAAAAGCCACCCCTCTCAACACAAACACTTTCTGTATTTCTAGTCAAAACAACACAACTCTGGAACTGGTATCAGAGACCAAGCTACTTGGTGTCCAAATTGACAATCATCTCAAATTTAATTCCCACATACAACTAAACATAAAAAAAACATCAAAAATTAGGTATGCTCTACCATCAATACCATTATCTTACACCCTCCACTAAACTCACCCTCTCTACACCCTTTCTCATCCCCTCCCTTCTCAATGGATCTCCACTCCTAACTAATCTACAATCATCTCTGAAAAATCAACTCTCATGTTGTTACAACAAAATCACCAAGTTCACCACTAGCCAGAGGTCCTCTACTCACCATTGTTCCTCTCTCCACAAACTAAATTGGCTAGAACTACCCAACCACCTTATCTATACCCAACTCACTCTGGCCCACAAGCTTATTTTCAACCCCTCAATCTGTCCCTCCCTCTCCTCTGCCTTAAAAATGCATCTACCCAACAGAGTACTAAGGTCTAACAACCAAAATCTTCTTGAAATACACAAACCAGCTCATCCACCAGGTAAATACCTTCTATCCTTTAGTCTGGCATGACTCTGGAACTCCCTACCATCACCCATTCGTGTTACCCCTACTAACTCTACCTTATAAAAAACTCTTCATTCATACCTAGCTTCCCAATGGGAATGCTCTAGCTGCCACCCTACATAACTTGCACTGCTAACCTTCTTTCTCTCATAACTATATAGTTCACACTTTAAACTTCCATTTCTGCTCCTTTTTTGTCAATAAATAAATACAACAACTTTGTTGATCTATCCCCATCAACCTGTTTGCTAATGTAGCCCATCACTAGTATGAAAAGCAGTGGGCACATAAATGAACCCTGATGCGCACCCAATCCCACAGAGAACCCCTTAGTTAGACTGAACACTGTTCATACTTCAGTAATTGGGTCCCCTGTACATAGTTTGCACTAATTTTAGCTTCTGTTTTTTGGACTTCAGACCACCACAGGACTGCCCAAATCATCTCCTTGGGACCTTGTCATATGATTTCTTCAAATGTAAGAACAGTCACTTGGACTCTTCTCATCTCTAGATTCATCTCAACTATCTGTCTCACTGCAAACATTGGGTAAGTTGTGATACATCCTGATCCGAATCCCAACTGCTCATCTCCCGTCCTACTTCTACCTACTCTGTGTACTCGTTTATCAGTCATATGAAAGTTGTTGCAGTGCGCCCATGAACATCAACATACTAACCATACATGGTTTTGGCAGGAATCAATCCATGTGTAAACAACTACTCTAGATTTACAATGATGACACTGTTTATCGCATAAATTGTCTCTGTTAAATGAAATATTTTATCTGTAATTAGTATAATCAAAACTTTTATTGTCATTTTTGCTTTAGAAACTGTATTGTTTAAATGCAATGTTTCTACTAGTACTTTTGTACATACTGTAACAAAAGCTTTGATTGTAATTTTTGTTTGTAATTATTGTTTTGTTTTTGGAGCTTTTCTCCCCAGGACTCCATTGAAAATGGGTTCTTCTAGGCCCAATGGACTATCCTGGTAAACCAACTGCAAATAAATAAATAAATAATGTGCATGCTAATTGTACTTAAATTGTTTAACACAGCAGTGGACATTTCAGTGTCTCAGTTTAATAATTTCTGCTGTGAATCACTGGCTCCTTGGCCATGTACACAGGTTTCCTGCATATACAGTATTACTGTGATATACACCTTTGACAGTTACAGTGCAATGTATATACTGTGCTGTTACCCCTTGTTTTTATTATAGGCATTTTCTAGCCACTGATTCAATTTGCCATGTTGACCATTCTTTCTCCTTCTAGAGCTTGGCATCATAAAATTTACTACATCAGACTAACCAATGTATTTTTGTCCATTTCTGTCCTTTTTATTAATCGTATTTTAACTAATTTGCTTTGTTATTTAATTTTTCCTCCATTTATTTTCATTTTGCCTGCAGGATCAGCCATGGACTAGGTAGCAATGGGATAGTGGCTCTACCATGGTCTGCACTAACAGCTTTATCCAGCACAGGGTCCCCAGCAATGCTCATGACTGACTTTCTGCAGGGTGACAAAGATCAATCTGGAGAATTCACCATTGATTCCTCACTGGTGGCCTCTGGTGCTACTTTTCCAGTGGGAGACATGGGCTCTTCATTTTATAGCAGCATGGAGGGGACCTCCAAGATGACTGTCTGGTGAAGACTGAAATGGACCAGCAGTTGGATAAAGTGATTGGCACCCTGGAACTCCTCCACATGGGACTGATCATGTTGCACTGGCATACACCCATAACCAATGGGCCACCAGCAGTGGAGCCCTCCCCCAATGTCAGTCATGGAGTAATAGCTTCTCTTACAGCATCCTTAAATGACTTTCTTGAAATTAGTTTGAAATGTTTATTGGACCATATTACAGCTAGGATTCATGATTTGACTCAATTTGTCCACATTTTATCTGATATCTAGTTATTGGGCAATTGTATTTTATGCAAAATGGGTGCAATATACTAATATCCCTCATGAAATGGATTTGAAGGCTGCTAAATATTAGTTGTAATAATATGTGTAGATTTAATGATTTTTAGTAGATTTGGTAGTGATGAAAAATGTATTTTATTAACAGAATGAAAGTTATTTATAACAATCTGTTATGGCTATGAGAACATCCTTTCCTCCAATATGTTGCAGATTTATTTATGGTAAAAATAGGAATAATGACTTTTTTTAGCCTTCTAAATATGTGGAGATGACATTTAGATGGCCGTTGGTGTTTATGGTGTAGTACTAAGGAGCAGTTAAAGGATTTTCAAAAATATATGAACAATACATTCTTTGGGATTTGCTTTCCTCTAAGCTGTTTTTTTACTGTAGATGTTTTAGATATGAATGTCACTCGGTTGTTAGAAGGGATTTTATTTTTTCTAAGAATACTATTTTACATGCAGCAAGTTGTCACCCTCCATATATTTTTAAGAATATTCTGAAATCCTAGTTCATAAGATTGAAGCATTTTTTTAAGCAGTGTCAGATGGACAAGAGGTGTCATACCTTATCTTTGGTGTGGAAGGCTGTGGGTTCTATTCCCACCCCAGGTAGATTGATTACTAACACAGCAAAAGGGGGTGCTGCGCTCCAGAGAGTGTCATCCTGTGGATAAAACATTAAACCAAGGTGCCATCTGTTTGAGTTGGTTGTTGATTGGGTGGATCTACATGATCTCATGACAGCTATAATTTTCTCTGGAAGTATAAATACTACCTTGGGTCTCCAATGAAAAGAGGCTACTAGCCTAATGGGACTGACTGGGGCATAAATGAAAAAAAAAATTCAAAACTTAACTTCAGCAGAGCACAAATACTGGGTAAAGACCAAAAGTTTTTAATGTAAATGATGTGGATGAAATTATCACTTCCTGATAATTTTATAATTTTATTTGTGTTGCTTGTGATGTGGGTTTTCCTTTTAACAGAGTAACAAGTTTTACCTCTGAAAATTGTTTCAAATATTTAATGTTAAACATCATTTAGTTGCAATACCACCTGGTTTGTTTACTTGAGTGTATACTTTTGTAGTGCATTTTCTGTGGGCAGATATCTCACCCCTTTAAGTTTTGCTTAAGTTTTACTTCAGGGAACAGCTCGGCGATATTCACTCAAAAACAAACTTTAATCAAACATTTCCTGGTGTATAGGCAAATTGTCTTTTATAGGTTCATAGGTTGGTACTGAGCTATCTGCCCGAAGGCATATATTAGCCCAGCCACGTTGTGCGGTATTCACCGCCCCTTTAGTAGTTCCCTAGACCCTTGTACTAGCAGCTAGTACCCTTGGCCCCTATCTAGTAGTGCTGTTGTGGTATGATCCCCGGTGTGAACCTTCTGTTACCCAGCCACTCATCAAGGTTCCTCTTGAAGAGTGATAGTGAGGGGCTCTGTCTTATGTAGATCGAGACCCTGTTCCATAGTAAGGGAAGTCTCTGCGAAGGGACTCTATCCCTCCAGCATGTTCTATTCATTGTTGTGTTGAGGTTTATATCCCTAGAGCATGTAGCTCAAGTAGATTTGGTTTTGCTAAGATGGAGCATGTTCAACAATTCTGGTCGCCTCTGAGAAAGCAGTATGCAACAGAGAACAGTCTTAGCTTTTTCAATCGTGCTGCATAGGGCAACTGTTTGAGGCCAGTAATTCTCTTGGTTAGGTACCTCTGTGGTCACTCCAGCTGCTGGAGATGTCTAGCCAGGTACATTCCAATTGGTGCATTGTACTCAATAATGGGTCTGATGAGGGAAGAGTAGAGGGGCACCATTACATCCTTAGATCTTGATGCGAACCCTTTCATGATCAGATGGGTCACATAGAAGGATTTTCTAACCACTTTGGCAACATGGTTATCAAAGGAAAGCTGGCTATCTACTTGAGTCCCTAGATCCCTTATTTCTTCTTCAGATTTCAGGGGATTACCTCCTATGTTGTAGTTTGCGGGTACTCTGTTTTTTCCAAAGGGGATTACTACACATTTTTTTGCATTTAGCTTGAGACCATGGCTTTGACACCATCCATCAGTCTCATTTAGGCTCTTCTGGAGGATCTTCATGTCAGCCGGAGACTTTATTATAGCACCCAGTTTGCAGTCGTCTGCAAACTTACTCAGCCACAGCCCTTCCGTGCTTGCCTGTACTTCTGAGAAGTATATGCCAAACAGGAGGGGCCCCAGGACAGAGCCCTGAGGCACACCAGTCGTTACTGGTCTGGATTCGGACATAGATCCCGCTACTCTGACTTTATGGGATCTGTCTGAGAGCCAGTTTGCAATCCATCTTGTGACGTAAGGGTTTATGCCCAGGCTGGTGAGCTTATCAATAATACCCTAATGGGGAATGGTGTCAAATGCTTTAGCAAGGTCAAGGTAAGCCGTGTGTACCTCCTTTCCCTTATCTATAGCCTGAGTAACTGTCTCAAAGAAATCCACCAGGTTCAGGAGGCATGATCTGCCCATGACGAAGCCGAACTGTGTGGGGTCCAGCGACTGGAGGTTCCCAATCTCTCCATTTGAGTTCCATAATGATTCGCTCCATAGCCTTACAGATAAGACTGGTCAGGCTTATTGGTCGGTAGTTCCCAGGGTCAGTTGTGGCCCCACCCTTGTGTAGTGGGACCACCGTTACCACGCGCCATTCTCTGGTCAAATATCCTGTGGAGAGGCTGAGACTGAACAGGGTATTAAGCTGCAGCGTTAATTCCTTTTGGAGCTTGCGTATGACACAGCCTGGGACACCATCTGGTCCCATGGAGGCAGTGTTTTTAGCTTTAGATAGAGCCTTGTTAACCAACGTATCAGTAATAATTGGAGTTACACAATCCCTTGGAATGGTAATAGGCCCTGTAGGTGGTGAGGGTGGGGGGGGGAACATTTGCACTGAACCTGTCAGCCAAGATGTTGGCAATGTCAGTGGGGTCAGTGTATTTTGTTCCATTTTGTACTAGCTCAGAACAGACCTGAGCGTTGCCATTTAGGTTTTTGATGTAGCCATAGAAGGCCTTATGGTTATCCTTGGCATCCTTGGCAACTTTCTTTTCAAAATTAGCTTTAGTTGACTTGATGAGGGCCCTCAATTTCTTAGTAATGCTGATCAGGGATGATTTTTCTACTTGAGATTTGGCCTTTTTTGTATAAGTCTCCTCCTTTTATTGTAAAGTTTGCTTATGGCCGGGGTCCACCAGACTGGTTTCTTCTTGCTTGAGGAAGGAGTCTTGGTTTTATTTGGGATAGCACGGTCCATGCAATCCTGAAGATGCATATAGAGTGCCTTGGTGTAGGATTCTGCATCCTGGATATCATTATCCTTCTGCAAGAGAATAGTGAAGCGGGATCTATGTCCGAATCCAGACCAGTAACGACTGGTGTGCCTCAGGGCTCTGTCCTGGGGCCCCTCCTGTTTGGCATATACTTCTCAGAAGTACAGGCAAGCACGGAAGGGCTGTGGAAAAGTTTTTGACTATGTTTTTTTTTACTGTGGGAGGTGGAGTGGTGCGGATGTCCAGGGTTATCAGTTTGTGGTCGGATCTGACCAAGGAGGGAGTGATAACGGGTGTGGTACAGTTTTATGGCAACTGACTGTTGTAATGCTCTGGGTTGATTGAAAAGGGATCTTCACAAAGCTAGGAAGGGAAAGTAAGGTGCGCTGATGGATTTTCCAACCTGGCTTGAATGATTAAGTATGTAAGTAAGTATGTATGTATGTATGAAAAAAGATGTGTTTACGTATTTTGTTGATGTTCATAGGTAAGCATTAGACTATCTGCACTTGTGGGACATTTTAAAGTTAGCCAGTTTTCCTTTTATTGCTCAAAATAACTATCCCATTTTTTAATAGATTGTCCTTACACATCCCCATGGTCGATAATTATATATTATCCCTAATGAGAATAACTGTGATCATAGCATAGATAATTTGAGAGGACACATGCATTGGATAAAGCATTTAAGAGCTGTCACTGTCTACTAGTAGAAGAGGGGACAGTCCTGGGGTAAATTTTCTGCTTCCCATCCACAGATCCAAGTTGTTGTTATAGGCATGTACTTTGTTTTATGTGGAAGAGGAGTCTGTTCCACTGCAGCAGTATCCTCTGTGAGATATACCTGTCTCACCAAACTTTTCTGTTGATGTTGCAGAAGAGGATTAGATCCCTCGACTGAGTATTTCTCATGCCAGTTTACTTGCTGATGTGCAGTAAATCTATCACCAATGGGTCAGAGGGCGCCTTATATGCTAGGCCCTGGTCACTTCTTAGTAGTCTGTAGGATACTGAGTAGAGTGACAGGGCTTTGATTTGGTCCACATAGGACATGTTGTTAAGGCCTTGTATCCTATTAGTAAGATATCAGTGCTAGCGTTCCAGTTGTGGCATATGTATGGACAGATAAATGCCAAAGGGGACATTATATTCAATGACTGGCCTAATGAGGGCTGAATAAATGTGGACAATGACATCCCTAGATCTAGACACATTCCCTTTGTTTATAAGCTATTCAGTATAGAAGCACTTTCTTACAACAATGGACACATGTTGGTGAAAGGTTAGCTCACTCTCCACATAAGTTCCTAAACAACTGGATAAATTCTTAGGGGTGTTTTGTCAATGTGGCAGTTTCCTCGGGTCGGTGACTTTCCAAAGGACACAATAATGCATTCTTTGGCATTTAGTTTCAGTCCAAGATTTTGGTATCAGTTATTTATTTATTTGGGAAAAAACCTTCTTGCAGGATGCCCAAGTCATTTGGGGATTCAATAACTGCTCCTAGCTTGCATTCATCTGCAAACTTAGTTAGCCAGAGCTCTTTGGTATTGCCTTTTCTTTCAGAAAAGATGTATTATGTTCATAAGCTGACAAATATGTTAAGGCAACACCAGTTCATATGCATTCATGTTTCCTTTCACTTAGAATACATTTAATATGAGTTTATGTTGACTTATCTCTGGCTTTTGTTTGTTTGTGAACTGGACTACTTATTGCCATGCGGTCAGTCTGGTTTCAGCACAGTACTTGCATCCTTTTGGATTTCATTGTCCAGTCTTCCCCATCACTAGTTGTCTACCTCTGTCTGTCTGTACATAGCCATTGTGTTCTCCTTTTTCCATCACTATCTCTCCTGCCTGTTTTTGTATGCAGTATAGGTATGTATGTTTCCCTATTCTGTCATCCCTATAACCTCTTCGTACCCAGCACAACCCCTGGTTTCCATCCCCTCTACCCTTCCTCAAAAGACAACACAAAGGGTAATTATACAAAACACACATTCTCCCATACCCTGTACCCACTTCTCATTATGCTTCTGTGTAGTCCTCTGCTTATGCATCTTTGTTTTTGGCTCTTCTAACACTTCATTTCCTTCCTGTTTAAAAAATAAACAGTTGGCACTTGGATTTGTAGCCTGTGGAAGGCATTTTAACTGTGTTAGCATTGCAGGTAAGCAGTTCATTGCAGCTTGTGTGAATATACTCTGCTACAAGCTCTTAACGTGCACGTCGATGCTTTCTGATCATATGACCCCTTAAAGTCCACTCACTTGTCAATGAGTTACATTTTCATGACTGCACTACTTCATTATGCACCACACTCCCAGGAATATGTATGTTATCTTGCCACTTATGGATGCTTAATCCTTTTCGAACTGAATTGTGCTACATTGGCCATAATATTTCTCGTAGTGCAGGTATGATATGAAGTTTTATGAATACGCCTTTCAGTCTATGATTATCTATACTTCCCATGAAGACTTCTATTTCTGCTGCACCTAAAATTCAGATCTGATAGCCAGATTCTTATTGAAACTGAAGAAACTGCGATGAAATGGGTACCGTCAAAACTGTATTTGCAAGTCTCTCCTTTTGTATATACAAGGTACAAACGTGATGTTTGAGATGCCAGGAATGTCTATAGTCCTTGTAACATTTGTTGCAGATTTTTACAGGCTCAGTCTGCTGTTAGGCTTCATTGCTTCACTCAGAATTCCATCTTTAATAAACTCACTGAGAATTTTACAAATGAAATATCATGGAAAGTTACTTTTGGATATTAGTTTAGGTGTAATTCTACTCCCTCTCTTCACAGCTACCTGCATTGCCCCACAGCATTTAGTGGGATCGGTCTCTATAAAGTCTACTGGGTTTTGTCCTACAAATATTTAGTCAAGCTAAAAACTCAGATCTTATTTTTCAAGATTCAGATTTCCAGGTTGTCAAGTGTTTGATGACGCTGATTTAGTCAGTTTTCATGCTGAATGTCAGTTGTGACAAGGCACTTCATCTGGATTACTGTAAACCTTTACTGCTTGCTATACAGCTAATTTCAACTTATATGAGGAATGAACGATTTTAATTGCAGCTCTAATGATCCACCAACTACCCCTTCATTAACTGGGAAAACTACTCATGTACCAATACAGTTGCCCAACTTTTCCTGGAATTAATTAATTCCAATGCCCTGGGCCAGCTTATTCTTACCCCCAATAGAAGTAGCAACATCCTTGACTTGGTCATTACTAACATGGGTGACCATTGCTCTATACCAGTAGTCAACTCCTCCCTGGTTAGATCCGACCACAATCTAATCACCTTGAATATCCACATCCTTCCCAGCCCTCTCGCAAAAGTAACCACCATGAAATACTTCCCCAAAGCTAACTTTGGGCTATTAAAAATAAAGGTGGCTAACTTCACGGCACCCATGCAATTGGAGAACAGCTGCATGACTGCTGAATCATGCACTAATGCCCTGTACGAACATGTACACAAATGCATGGATCTTGCCATACCCAATAGAACCAAGACACTCTTCTCCAAGAAAAGGAAGCTAATCTGGTGGTCCTCTGCCATAAACAAACTCTACAACAGAAGGAGGAAACTGATGCGAAATAAGGTGAAGTCCCTAGACTGGAAAAACTCCCTTATTAGCCTCAACAAAAAGTTGAGATCCCTCATCATATTCTCTAAAGCTAGCTATGAAAACAGAATTACAGCAGATAGTAAAGACAACCACAAGGCCTTCTATAGTTATGTAAAGAATCTCCATGGCAATACCCAGATTTGCTCAGAGCTGTTGCACAATGGCACCTCCTATACTGAGCCAACAGATATTGCCAATATACTGGCCAACAGATTCAGCACCAACCTTACCCCCCACAAAGAACTAATCACAATACCAGTAGATTGCCAGGCACCCAGTATTACTGCCGCACAGGTTAAAACAACACTGTCCATGGCCAAGAATACAGCTTCTATGGGACCTGAAAATATCCCTGGCTGTGTTCTACATGAACTAAAGATTGAACTGGCACCTCACCTGTGTGTCCTGTTCAATCACAGCCTCATCTCAGGCTTTGTCCCTACTGAATGGAGCACTGCTACAGTCATTCCTTTCCACAAAGGGGGAGCGACTGCAGACCCTGGGAACTATTGCTCCATTAGTTTGACAAGTCTGATATGCAAAGCTATGGAAAGCATCATCATAGGCTCATAGGTAGGTACTAGGCTATCTGCCTGAAGGCATTTATAAACCTAGCCAGAATGTGCTGGCTTTTGCCACCCCCTTAGATTAGTTCCCTGTGCCTCTGTCCAGCAGAGCCACTGAAGTGATCCCTGGGGTAAACTTTCTGTGGACCTAATAAACAAGGATATAGGGAATCTACAAACTCTGGATCCCACACAGTTTGGTTTTGTGAAGGGTAGATCATGCCTGCTCAACCTGGTCGATTTCTTTGAGTCAGTCACCAGAGGTGTGGATGAAGGCAAGGTGGTTCATGCAGCCTGCCTTGAGCTGACCAAAGCCTTTGATAACATTCCCCACTCAGGAATCATAG
>NC_056735.1:1312802044-1312837044 GCF_019279795.1 Protopterus annectens | reverse complement strand
CATGTGGGTGGGAAGGACTGCTTTTCCGATGCACCTACTACTTATATATACCAACTACAACATCACACAACAGTGGGGAAAGGAACAATTCCCACTACCTCCTGTACTGCAACATCCCACAAATTAATGCCAGCATCTTGAGATCAAAGCAGTTTTTGATCTCTTATGCCTGCATTCAAAATGTTTCATATAAGAAGAGAAAGAAATGAGTTAATGCTTATTATAAGTCCCATTCAGTTTATCTTAATAGCACACTTAAGCAAACTTAAACTACAAAAGAGCTTAAGGAGACCACTAGGAAGCTCAAACCAAAGTATGAATTTAAAAAAGCCACTGAAACTAAAAATTACTGCAAATCTTTCTTTAACTATGCTTGGAAGTTAAGAATACCCAACAATATTTGTAGCTTGTCCACAATAAAAACAATAATGCTACCCACTCTGACTCAAAAGGAATACCTAATATCCTAAAAACTTAAGTATAATTTTTACTCCATTTACAGATATAGCTATTCCACAGATTCCAAAGTCACCACCACCACATTTAATTACTGTGGAACAAGTCTTCTCAACCATCTGAAAACCTAAGAATACCTTATTCATGGGCCCAGATCTCATACCAGATTAACTGTTTATCAGTATCAAGCGTAGCCTATATCAACCCCTACTTAATCTCTTTAATCTAAATCTCTCCACTAGTTTCATTCCCAAAGACCGGAAAACAGCTATTGTAATGTTGTTACACAAGAGTGGCTCAGTCACAGACCCTAGTAACTATAGACTCATTAGTCTTACTAGCCTCATATATATCAAGCTATGGAATGCATTAGCTCAAACCACATTAATCATGACATTGAAAATCTGTTACTCCTGTACCTCTATTAATTTGATGTGGTCAAAAGAAGTTCCTGCCAATTTAACCTCATTAATTTCTTTGAAAAAGGTCACCAAAATAGTTCCACATGCAGGCATTTTGAACACACTTACAAATTTGAATATAAATCCTTATGTTGTGTGGTGGCTAGTCAACTGGTTGTCTAACAGAACCCACATAGTTAGAGCTTCAGATGCCACTTCTGAAAGCAAAATAATAATAATAATAATAATAATAATAATAATAATAATACCAGTAGTGTACCATAGGGCTCATTTTTGGGCCTTCTTTTATTTGGTATAGATTTATCAGACCTTCAGGTGAACACTCCTGGCATGGTTTTCAAAATTTGCAGATGAGCATAAATTGGGTGCTGTTATTCAATTTTTCACTGATTCACAATTGTTCCAACATGAGTAAGACTATGTTTACTATTACTGCAATGACAATAAATGAAAAAAATGTTGTATAGTTAATTTTGGTAAACTAAATATTTCTCCATACCATATAGATGGCACACCTCAATAATCACCCACCACCATAAGACACTCAAGCAGTCTTGTTGAGAATTCTTTATCTTTAGACCATCATGTCTCTGCAGTGGTTCTGAAAGCCTTTTATCTGGCTCATCGAATTTTCAAAGACATCTCCTCTAGATGTAAAGAAGTCTTAATTCTCCTTTATCTCATCAGACCAGTTATTAAATATATGTCCCTTTTGTCATGTATTTGTCTGAATATATAAGTCATCTTGAGAGACCACAAAGATTCCTAAGTAAAAAGATCAGCGACCTCAAAAACCTTAGTTATCAGGACAGACTTGGAGCCTTGTCTCTGTACACAATTTCTTTGAGACTCCTTCATGAGGATCTGTAGCCCACCTTTTGAGCCATTAAAGATACCTCCCCCCTTTTCAACCCTTCTCTCCTTTCCCAGATTTAGATAGAGTATCCCCTCTATCACTATAAAACTGAACTGAAGATTACTCTCTGCTTGTTAATCCTTCCAGGATTTAGTTATCATTTAGTCTATTATTATTGTTATCTAGTTACTGTCTAGAAAATTTGTAGCTCTGTGTTTTACTTCTTATTTCTCGTTGTTTGTAATTAGAGCTTACTACTCAATTGTACCTAATTTGCTCCTGTATTTCTCCATGTCATGATCACCTCTACTGTATACATACCTTGATTGTTATTGTTTACCATCTACCATGTCTTTCTGTGGAGCTTTTCTCCCTGGTCCTCTGCTGAAAAGGACCTGCGTCCAGTCGGAATTTCCTGGTAAACAAATGTAAATAAATAAATAGTAACAAATCGTCATTGACCATCTATTCATTTGCAAAACAAATAATTACTCAAATACCTGGTTAAAGGAACTAAACCTTCATCAAGAGATAGATAAGGCACATCCCTGCGATAGATTCCAATCCCAACGTATCCTTCAATTCTGAAACAAACTTCAGTTACATGTCAAACAGAGTAGCACCCTTGCTATCTTCAAGGTAAACTATTAGTTTGGCCATTTCATACTATTCACTGGTTTATCTTGCATTGCATTCCTTGAGGCTGAAAGAAACTTTAGAATATGGGTTATTGGCTAAGTTTGCAATGGTTTCTAGGCTAACTGCCTAGTACTTATCTATGAACATTTTAAACTATAGGTAGTGTGTAAACTGAGCTCAGAATAAATAGTATATTATAGTAGAGGTATGGATATTGTTTTCTTGTATTACTGTCTTTATGGTGTTTTTGTGTGCTTACAGTTTCTTAAGAAACAGTTTTCTCTTTTTTTAGTAATGAACTATCTTTTATGTTTTTTTTTGTTACATAAATTGATTATATCTTTTTATTAAGGATACACATGAGGAAATTGACTATAGAGGTTGTTTCTGTTGAGGATCTGTGGAAGTTCACTGCAGTAGCCTTCTTTCCTTGCTGGTCAAAGTTAATGGTGAGAGAAAAAAATGGCTGCCACTGAGATATTGAAGTTTTTAAAAGAGCAGGGATCTGTGACAATGTGAGGTCTGGGTGGGCTGCACTAGCTTCCTCCTGCACATAAACCTCATTTGATTCACAGGCACCTATAATCTAACTGGTCAATCTCTTACTAATTTTGTATATGTGGATTCACTCCAGGTAGCTGAAATGTAAGTTAGTCAAATGTTAACTGAATGCATATTAGTCCAATAACATGCATACCAAAGGAAAAATAGTGTAGAACAGTGCTGCCAGCAGTGAAATCATGAAATGCAGGGTAAAGGCCATTCACCTTTTCATCTGTATTGCGCACTCTTTCAAATAGTGAGGAGGAAACAGTTCACAAGGTGGGGGGTGCACAGGTAAGACCCCTTGCAAAACAGTCCTTTAGATTTTTTATACTGTGTTCAATGAGTCTTGTGGATTTGGCAAAAAAGACTACAGACAAAAGTTTATTTTCTTTGTATCGCCATATACCCATATATTTACATCCCTTCCATTGGTCAGCTGGTGATTTAGTGAATAGCTTTCTTTGCTGCCTAATTAGGTAGACAAGAAAGATGTCAAGTTTCGTGTGAGATCACTATAATACCTGGAATGGAGAATGTGCTCTTTCCTCGATATTTTGCAATCTGAGATCTGGTATATTTAATTGGCAGTGGGGATGAGGGCACAGCCCTCCCCACATGGGGAGGTACAGGGGGGCTTGCCCTTCAAATATTATTTTTAATTTGCATGCTCTAAGGTTGCTTTTCAGAGCATGCACTATGTTCTGGGAGGTTTTTTTTTTTTGTCATTTTGGATTTTTTTATTGATTTTAATGTTTTTCATGTCATTCTACTGATGTTTCAAGTCACTTTGGTGGATATATATATATATATATATATATATATATATATATATATATGTAGAGAGAGAGAGAAAGAAAGAAAGAGATATAAATTGATATATATATATATATATATATATATATATATATATATATATATATATATATATATATATATATATAAGTCGGTGTGTGTGTGTGTGTGTGTGTGTGTGTGTGTGTGTGTGTGTGTGTGTGCAGTTGATCAACATGCATTCTCACAACAATTGAAACATCAGTACAAAGATCTGAGTATCATAATATTGAAAAGATAAAAAAGCTAATTCAGCACATAACCCAATGACATATGTCCCAGCAATGTTATTGCAGGAGACAATGTGTCTCCACTCTTTAATATGACGGCTGTGGTCCATCCCACATAGTTGCAATGCTTTATTTCTTGACTGCCAGTTTGCATAGCTTCAGACATGAGTGTAATATCCTGCTGTGAAGTATTTGCTCACATAAAACAGCAAGCTTATTAACTGCTCTAAAGTTTTTATGTAATGCTCTCAACCTTCCATCTCCAAAAGGAGGAACACTACCTCTCATATTGTAGAACAAATGGGCAAAATGGGGAACGTATGTTAACATTTTACTAACAGCTTCAACAATCAAGCTCATAGGATACTTAAAATATTCTATTTTTACTTATAAAAGGTAATTTTAGTGAATTAATATGATTTAGTTTGATTTATCATGGATATCGATTACAGAAGTTCCTAAGACTGAATGTGTGAAAGACCCTTTCAATGTAGAACTTCAAGGGACATGAACTTTTAAGATGTGGAATGAGGAATGCTCCTTGTAATGACGTACACTTGAGAGCTATGCTTTTATGTTGTATCTGTGCATTTCATCAGAATTCAGCATAATTTTGTGTTCTAGCCAAGAGTTTGTGTTGACAGCATTTGCATTATTAATTCCTTCACCTTGATATTCCAGAAACAGCAAACAGATGTACTGTGTATAAATACGCCAGGGGATCCTCCCACCAAAATGAAGTGTTCCTAGTGTACACAAATTCAAGTCACTACTCACCAACAATCTGCACCATCTTTGGATACACAGTCGTAGCGTAATGTAACAGGGATATTTTAGCTTAGATTACAAATTTCATATTTGTACCAATTATAATTCTACTATTACTAGTTACTGCTAACAGGTGACAGCAGTTTTAAAGTATTAGCATTTCATACCTAATAAATTATTAGCCGTTATTACTAGCTATCTTCATCTATAATTTCTATTACACCATTTTGGGTTTATTCTATATTTAGCTGTTAGCTACATACTGTATGCTATTGCATTATCTTCAATTACTGTTATTTTGCCTGTTAATACCGCTATTGCTATCTATTATTTTTAGTCCCATATGCCCCTAATTTTATTAACATTTATTAATATGAATGCATTTTAATTGTTTATTTGAATTTGTACATTATGTTGCACTTACATACTTTGGCACTATATTTGCCTTTGAATTGCTTTTCTGGACATTTTGGTTAACAAATGTAAGAGATGAACTAGACAGATAACTAAGTATATGTATATGTTTACACAGATACATATATATATATATATATATATATATATAGCACATATATACGTATTTAGACAGAGTGGAGTCTATCATTCGATCGAAGTATATCTTCGTCGAATACCTTTTTGGCCAACACCCAGTAAACATCACAACTGATTATAGGTTTGTTCCAGCAGAGATACTTCTTTATTTTCAGATTTAAAATAAACACGAGTTATCAACGCTAATTCATAAAATTATAACATCAGTTAAGCACATGCAAAAGTTTTTGCATTTATTCTCATTTGATTCCTGCACTGCTCCAACGTAATTCATGAAATAATAACATCTGTTAAGCATGTGCTAAAGTTTATTAGTCCATTCAAGGCATGCAAACGATTATCATTTTGTTTATTGATTATAGATTTATTCCAACGGAGATGCTTTTTTTATTTACAGATTTAAAATAAACTCGAGAGATTGAAGTTAATTAAATTATAACATCTGTTAAGTACATGCAAAGGTTTTTGCATTTGTTCTCATCTAACTCTTGCAGGGCTTTAATGTAATTCATGAAATAATAACATCTGCTAATCACGTTCAAACGTTTTTATAGTAATTCTCATTTAATTCATGGACTGCTCCAATGTACTTCATATACTACTCCAAGCCATCAGCGAGTCAGAAAAGAAACATATTATTTTTATTTATAAACTTTGCGTATTTATGAGCAATGAGCATTAACTCATAAATAAAAAACAGAGTTTTAAAAACCGCCAAGCTAAAGAATAAAGTGTTAACTCTCGGTTTAGACATATCTTGCTCCAACTTAGAAGGGATTCTTAAAATATACATACTACTGTGTTTACAAGCTTTAAGTATTTCTGTATTACACCTTTATGGTGAGAGCTATTGCTTTCAGGAATGATTAGGTGTCATGCTATGCTCTATTTTGGATAATATTTTGCAAACGACATTGCCTTACAAAATATTTCCTTTGTTTTGGAGACCCCAGACAGCATGTCAAAAGCTGTAAGCACAGTTCATTCACTCGATTTTACTCTCTAACCAAAACAGATACTACAGTGGGAATGTCAGACATTCTTCTACCAAGAAGACAACATATTCTTCTATGCCGACCTTCCATATAATTTTGAGTTCTTGGTAAACACAATTCCTTTAAGCATGACACATTCCAAAAGCTTACAGGAAACATGGGAGGAAATTTTGAAGGGAGTGTACTGTTTACGGGGATGTCCAAGTAAATACGTCTCTGAAAAGTAGTGTAGTAGATCTTTGCCTTCCCAGGAAATGTTTTAATCAACTCAAATATGCAGGCAGCACTTCAGTTTATAGTAAAAATGATAATGCTATTAATTTTCTTGCAGACAACTGGAAATGGACATTTGTCCCATATAAAGGAGACAAATATAATTCTTGAAGTTTACACCACGCATTTTGAGATAAGTGAAACAGGCAACCCTTACAAGAAACATCTGTGAAGTTGGCATTAATGCTTTTAATAGCAGCAAATTCAAAATCACATAGTAAGTATTTCATAGCACATGTTAATTCAAACATAGCAATCTAGTCAAATGTACATTCCCACATAAAGTTGTAAGCCTTGAACATTTTTTTTGTCATAAAGCAGTACACTAATTGTAGGCACTTCCTATTATTTCCATAAGTCACCAACATATGAATAGTGTATAATTGCCTACACAGCCTCCCTTTTGTTAAGCATGTGCCATCCACAAACCAAATAGGAGAGACACATAGAGCCATTCAATTCTTTTTAGTAGAAAACACTAGTACATCTAAGTTACTATGCAACTCCACTTTACATTTTTGCACAAATTGTCCATCTTTTAATTCACAATGACTCATTTATTTATTTATTTATTTAAATTTATTGACCGGGACTGTCCGACTGGACGTGGGTCCATTTTCAGCGGAGGCCCGGGGGAAAAAAGCTCCACAGTAAAATAAACAGACAGTAGTTACATTGGATTACATAGTGATTAACAATTTAACACAGAAATTACTTACAACATATTTACAGATGAAGAACATAGTACATCAGTAGACAACTAGAATCTTTATCTGTGAAGTACATAACAGGCATTAACAAATGTAACAATGAGAAGTTCCTGCTGTATAATAAGTACTAGGCTTATGAGCATCTGAGCTTGCTATCATCAAGGTAGTTAGTGGAGGTGAAAGAAAGGTAGTAGTTGGCTGGGGTGGATGATATTAGAGTGGGAGTTGCAAGGGCATAGCCAGCATGTTTTTAGGTGCACTTTTAATAAAGTTTTGAAGTTGGTGCATGATGGTACGGAGGTAATTGTGGGTGGGAGTGAGTTCCATAATTAGGCTATGGCACAAGAGAATAGTGCTTCACCAGCAGAGTTATTGGCTTTAGTGATCTGCAAGTGATTTTTGTTGCTGGATCTTAGTGGTCTGGTGGTGCGATAGGGTTGGAGTAGATTCTGGAGGGATGGGACATTTAGTGGATGGTTTACTAGTTTGTGGGCGAGTGAGAGTTGATACCACTGAAGGAGGTGAGGGAGTTCAAGCCAGCCCAGTTCAGCAAGTGAGAGACAGTGGTGACTACGGTAGGATGCCCCTGTGGCTAATTGCGATTTTGTTGTAGCAGGTCTCTAGCTTGTTTAGATCACATTGCCTTAGGTTGGTATATACTGGAGAGGCATAAAGTAGGGTGGAGATAAGGTGGGAATTTGCTATTGAAATCTTTGCTGCTTTGGTGAGAAATTGATTATTTCTGTATAATGCTCCTAGTTTTTTGTGGACTTTTTTATGGTCATGGATATGTGAATGTCAAATTTTAGTTTATTGTCTATTTCCACTCCTAGCAATTTGGTGTGTTCAGTTGGGTATATAGTGGTGTTGTCTTTTGCTGTGATGTTAAAGTGAGAGTTGTTTTGAGTATGTTTGGTGAGTTGGAAGATAAGTAGTTTAGTTTTGTTTGGGTTGAGTATTAACTGGGCATCAGATAACCATGTTTCAACAGAGGAAAAGGCTTCCTGTGTGACTTTTTGCAGTTTGGGTAGGGACTGGGCTGAGCAGATGATGGTAGAGTCATCTGCGTATTGGATGAGTGTGCCATGTTTGGTGGCAGAGGCTAGATTATTGGTGTAAACAGAGAAAAGTAGGGGTCCAAGGATGGATCCTTGGGGAACCCCTATGGAGACAGGTAGTTGGGGAGATATGTCATTCTGCCATACAACGGATTGTTGGCGGTCAGACAGGTAACTCTGAAACCATTTGGTGACTGATTGTGAGAAGGATAGGTTATTGAGGACAGAGATAAGTTGTTTGTGTGGGACCATGTCAAATGCTTTAGATAGGTCTAGGAAAGTAGCAGAGGAGAGATAGCCATTGTTTTTATGTTGAAGGATAGTGTTTGTAAAGGAGAGTAAGGCAGTGGTGGTGCTATGGTTTGGTCGGAAACCATGCTGAGTACTGGAAAGGAGGTTGTTAATAAGGAAGTAGTGTGAGAACTGAGAGTGTATGCATCTCTCTAGTATTTTGGAGAGTGGAGAGAGAATAGCTATGGGGTGGTAATTGGTTAGTTCTGCAGAGGGTCCGCCTTTGTGGAGGGGAATTATATGTGAGACTTTCCACAATGTGGGAACGTAACTTTCTGACAGAGATCGGTTAATCAAGATGGATACTGGGTAGGCCAGAGCATCAGCTGTAATTTGTAGGTATTCACTTGGGAGGTTGTCTGCTGCTAATTTGGTGGGTTTAAGTTTAGTTAAGAGTTTTTTTATGTTGGAGGTAGGTACAGGAGAAAAGAGAAGGCAGTGGGGAGATTACTAGTTGAAGGTGTGGGTTGGAGGGGAGGGGGGTTGTGTTGTTTAGCTAGTGATAGTATGGTTTGGGTGAAGTGTGTGTTGAATGAGGTAGCAATATTTTCTGAGGAGTGAGGGATGTTAGGAGGAGAGGTACTGACTTTACCTGGGTGGAGGATGGAGTTTATGGAGGACCAGAATTGTTTGGGGCTGTGTTGTGAGGAGTCTAGGGCAGACTGGTAGTATTGGAATTTGTCCCGTTTTATTAGCTTTTTGACTCTATTGCGTAGTTCTAGGAATTTCTGTCTAGCTGCAGGGTTTTTGGTTTTGCCAGTGCTCCCAGGCTTTATCCCTGTTTTTCATTTCTGACTTAGTGGTTTTTTGTAGCCATGGGGAGGGTTGTGCTTTGGTTCTGGAAAATCTTATGGGGGCATGGTAATTAAGGATGTTCAGGAAGGTAGTATTAAAAGATTCAACTGCGTCATCCAGACTGAGGTACTTTAGAGCATGCCAGTTACATTCTTAGAGGGATGAGATGAATGTGAGTGGGTTAAAGTTTATTTTTTTACGTATTTGATGATAGACGACAGGTTTAGCTTGGTACAGGTATTTTTTGAGTAGGAATGTTGGGGAGTGATCACTGAGGCTATCTGATAAGCAGCCTGTTATATATGACTGGGGGTTCTTACTGACTAGTATCCAATCCAGGGTAGAGTGCTTGCTGGAGTTTTTATTTATCCTTGTTGGTGACTGGACTAGTTGGGTGAAGCCATGAAGGTGTACATGATGGGTTGGATTGTTGCCAGAACAGGATTGCCAGTCAATATTGAAATCACCTAAGATGATAGTTTCTTGGGGGAGATGGTGGGTAGACCAGCTGAGGAGGTTTTCTAGTGGAGGGATGTTTTGGCCAGGTGGGAAGTAGCATCCAAGTATGTTGATGGTTTTGTTTCGGTTAATTTTGAGGTTGGTATATATTATTTCTTCATTGCCTATTTGTGGAGCTGATGATTTTAAGATCTGGATGTTTAGATGTTGTTTAAATATTATAGCTACACCACCTCCTTTTTTGTTTAGCCGGTCTACTCTTAGTATGCCGTAACCTGTAGGGAGTATTTGCTCACTGGTAATGTGAGGTTTTAGTCAGGTTTCTGTCAGGACGACTATATCTGGGGAGTATAAGTCTATGGTGGCATGGAGTTCATGGACTTTGTTGGATATACTTCTAATATTTAGGCTTAGTAGAAGGAAGTCACTTGGCTTTCTATTGGCTGTTATATGGGAGAAGTTGTGATTTCTAGTCTGATTATGAGGATTGGGGTTGGGGATGGTAGGGCCAGGGTTGGGGTGGATGTCTCCACTTAGGGCTAGTTTTGATATGCATGAGATTATTAGTTTTCTCAGTTTTTGAATGTGTTTGTTTATAAGGGAAATTTTATGATTGTTCTCTGTGGGTAATAGGTATGGTGGGAGGGTTACTATATTAAGTTGTAGGGATGCTTTACATTTGGGTAATATAGTTGGTAGAATATGTGGGGGGTGCATAGGGATGGTTCTTGAGTGGGAGGGGAGCTGAGTATGGGTGAGACATGGGTGGTGGTGTGAGTAGTAGTACAGTGGTAGTGGTTGAGTGGGGGAATGATGGAGCTTTGGTAGGATGTAAGATATGCAAGGAGAGTGCATGCAGTGAGCAAAGGAAAGGTATGCTTGTACATGTCAGTTGAGGAGGTGTGATAGTAGAGGGAATATGGAGGAGGTAGTGTTGGGTTAGCGCTGTGGTTGGCTATTGGAAAGGTGGGAGGGGTTTGAGTGCAATAAAGGTGGGACCACTGGGGGCGGGAGGGAATAGGGGGCAGGGCAGGGAGCAAAGCGGGTAGGGACCCTGTTAGGTTCTTGTATGAGGGGCTGGAAACAATCACAAAGCAAGACAAGTATGTGTTAAGAACAATCACAATTGACCAAGGACTGCTCTGAAACTGTAAGTCTTGTCTTAATTTCTCAGGTGGAAAACCAGGATAACCTTGTATCAGTAGGCTACTGTGGTATAGTTTAAATAAACAAACACACAGTATTGATCAGTTATGGGTACTATTTGCTAACAGAAGGGAATAAGAGAAAGTGGAAGATGTGTGTGGTGGGGGCTGCTTACAGCCAAAGCACAGTGCTCTCCAGGGGAAAATGAAGATTGGCTCAAACAGGTAGACACATACTCAAAGTTAACTGTAGCTGTTTGCAGACAGTTCAGACCCGGACTGCACTTTTCTTATAGGAATGTTAAAGGTGGTACCGGAGTTGAATACTTAAGAGTGGTGTTAGGTTCAAAGTTAACTGTAGCTGTTTGCAGACAGTTCAGACCCGGACTGCACTTTTCTTATAGGAATGTTAAAGGTGGTACGAGTTGAATACTTAAGAGTGGTGTTAGGTTCAAAGTTAACTGTAGCTGTTTGCAGACAGTTCAGACCCGGACTGCACTTTTCTTATAGGAATGTTAAAGGTGGTACCGCAGTTGAATACTTAAGAGTGGTGTTAGGTTCAAAGTTAACTGTAGCTGTTTGCAGACAGTTCAGACCCGGACTGCACTTTTCTTATAGGAATGTTAAAGGTGGTACCGCAGTTGAATACTTAAAGAGTGGTGTTAGGTTCAAAGTTAACTGTAGCTGTTTGCAGACAGTTCAGACCCGGACTGCACTTTTCTTATAGGAATGTTAAAGGTGGTACCGCAGTTGAATACTTAATGCAATATTCATGCAAACTTTACTTAAATTACTATCCCGTATCAATTTACTGACAATTTCTTTATGCCTAACTCTAGTTACTTGCTGTAACATTGACCTTCTATCTGATAAAGAGATGGTACTCTCCATGGAGGTAGTAGCTATTACATCATCAACTACAATTGCAAGAGTGTCTCTCAATGAAGTTGGTCTTTTTTTCTGTAAAATGCAAGCCAGAGGGGTCAGAAGCATGATTATGAGCAACTGATTTTAATAGTTGCTGCATATCATCTATACACTTTGTTACCCCTCTACTTGTACAATTAGCAGACATTTTAGACGGCAACACCAATATTTCTATTCCTTTACCTTCTTTTCTAAGTTATATAAATCTCCATCAGTGTGTAGCATCTCTTTATGTCTTTGCGATTTTACTTTGCTGTGCAGGTTCCGTATTATTCCTGGTTCATTACCTGGTGTATCAGCCATAGCTTAAAACTGTTGAAAGCCTTATGCTCGCATCCTCCTGACTGACTTTATTCCTATCTGCCCTTTTTCCCTTCTGTCTTTCTTCCATACCTATTTCACCCTTCTTATCCACTAATGATTCTCTACATCACTCTTGCAAGTTCTAGTTGTTTTCCCTGTACCTACATGATTTCTATAGACTCAAATAGAGTTTACTGTGTTATAAGTAATTGTACACTCTGCAGCTATTCAGCTGAACTGATTATGAAGATTGTCATTTCTCTACTGGATTTTTATGCTCTGTATTGTACCTGGTGTACTTTCTAATCATTTGTAATCTTAATGTCTATACTCCTGGTAACTATATTTTTGTAGCTATGTATTAAGTTTATGTAGATATGTTGTTATGGTGTTATGTTTTTGTGGAACTTTTCTCTCCGGGTCTCCACTGAAAAAGGGCTTCGGCCCAGCTGGACTGACCCAGTCAATAAATGTCAAATAAATAAATAAATTAGTATGTACGTCTTATTGCTTACATATACAAATTTGCATACAAAATAAAAAGACTATTAGTTCAAGTAAAACAGGTATAGAAGAGTATAATTAAAAACACATTATATTTTTAATTTCATAAAATAAATTAAATTAATAAGCTCATATTTAATGTTTCAAGCATAAACTTTACCATTCAAAGGGTTCTGGTTTCTGTAATTAAAAAAGGCTATTATTTTAAATAAAACAAATATAGAATAGTATAATTAAAAAGACATTATGCTTTTAGTTCATAAAATAAATTAAATTAACAAGCTCGTATTTAATTTTTTAAGTATAAACTTTACCATTCAAAGGTTTCCAGTTTCCGTACTTGCTCAATGATGTCAAACATCACATACTTTGAAGATGGCTCACAAAACAGTTCAAGTAAATACACTTAGACATATAGAGAGTTCAATGAAAAGGTGTTTTGCTCAAAAGGGATTGACAAAAAGGTATTCAATGAAGATATACCTCGATCAAATGATATAGACCCCCACATAGTGGACATGAACTATATCCCAAGTACTCAGGTGTCTAGGAGGTTTAAGTGATGGTCACATATTGCGTAGAGTTTCAGTTTTAAAAATTAGCATTAGTCATATATCTTATGATATGTCAAGCGTCACTACCTATTTGCAGAACATCAGAGTTTGGGCTAAGTCACTCTGGGTCCTAATCCCAGTTTAAAACTGAAGTCATTCCAGAATCTCTGGGATTTAGTGCATCATAGGAGGATTATTGTATTCTAGAGAGATGTCATCCTTGAGATGAGAAATTAAACCACAGTGCCTTTTCTCTGACATGATGCTACTGATGTGTTACAGCATATACTTTGACATATCAAAGTTCGCATATGACTGCAAACTGGGCGCCATAATTGATACTCCAGTGGACACAAGCATCCTTCAGAGAGGCCTCATAGAAATGGATAACTGGTGCCAGAGCCATGGCCTTAAGCTGAACGCCAAGAAATATATAGTCGCACCCTTTGGGAAAAACAAGGTACCCACAAATTACCACATAGGTGGTAATCCATTAAGTACGGAAGAGGTAATCAGGGACCTAGGGACCCAAGTTGACAGTAACCTCTCATTTGACACTCACATTGCCAAAATGGTTAGAAAGACCTTCTATATTGCCCACCTTATCATGAAGGGATTCACATCTAGATCAAGAGAGGTCATTGTGCCCCTGTACTCTTCTCTCATCAGGCCCATGATTGAGTACAATGCCCCATTTGGGATGTATCTTACCCGACACCTGCAGCAGTTGGAAAGACCCCAAAAGTTCCTCACCAAGAGGATAAAGGGTCTCAAACATATGTCATATGCTGCCCGGCTGAAGAAACTCCAGATCTATTCAGTCGCATACCGCCTACTCAGAGGTGATCTATGCCTGACGTACAAGGCCATGTTCAATCCGGAATTAATGGACATGCTCCACCTCAGAAAATCCAAATCCATCAGAGCCACGAGAGCAAGAGATTTGAACCTCAACACAGAAATAAATAGGACGTGCTGGAGGGACAGATTCATAACCCAGAGACTCCCTACACTCTGGAACAGAATCCCAGTCCATGTTAGGCAGAGCCCCTCACTAACTCTCTTCAAGAGAAATCTTGACGAGTGGATGGGAGATCGTAGGTTTACCCCGGGGGTCATCTCTGTGTCACTACTAGACAGAGGCACAGTAAACTAAACCCTAAATGGGCATAGTATTCTCATCCTAAGGGGTGGTGAAAGCCACACACACTCTGGCTAGGCTTATAAATGCCCTAGGACAGATAGCCTAGTACGAACCTATGAACCTATACAAACATAAATTCAAGAACCTAAGGCACTATCTGAAAACAGAAAGGAAATTTCACCAGGGCCTTGTCTTACATGCTGTGACTCATAAAGTTAGCACATACAGTGTACAGGCATGGCATACATGTTGAATGATAGGATGCATTTCGTTATTTCACTAACAGTTTAAGCAACACTTTGTGAAATTACTTCTTTCTTGCTCTGTGCCCACTGATGTTAGACACCCTGGGATTTGCCATTTCTGATATACCCATTTCTTCACTCATTAGAGGACAAGAGAAAGGTAATATGACCTCATCACCGCTATACTGCATATGTGGAACACTCTCAGCTTATGCCCCCCCCCCCAGTTGACCACCCCCAGTGCACAGGCATCACTTGTGGGTCTATGCAAATGCTTATGCATGCATAACTTACTGCTTGCTTCGTTCAACATAGCTTTGTTAAATCTGTTTTAGTCCACTGTATTTCCTGCTCATTCTGTTTTCTTCAGAGGGCTGCCAAACTTGCCAAAACTCAGATCTCCTCTTCTTGAAAGACAATATTTTTCTGCTGCCATTTTTGTTGCCTTTTTCTCTGCATTAAGGAGGAATAACCAGCTTATCCCCCTGTCTGACGCTAACATTTACTCAGTCTTCCTGGGATTCCTCATGCTTCTTAACCTACTCTTCTAGATAGCTGCCCTCCCCAAAGTCATGGTGCTTCAGTATATCTACTGACCTTGTGTGAAGGTTAGTCACTGGTGATTCATGCTTCATAGGTTCATAGGTTTGTAAGTTAAGCTAGCTGCCCTTGTGGGCCATTTTAAGCCTAGACAATTTCCCCTTCAAAGGTGAGAATCCAACAATGTACCTTATGTCTGTGAGATGAACATCTTAACCACTACACCAATCCCCCCAATCCCAAAGTATCTTTTAGCTGGATTTGATCCCTTAATGGTCTGTGTTCATTATCTAAGCTCACTACACTTACACCTTCTGCTACAGAGATAAGTTTGGGGGGATGCACTAACAGTCCATTGTCTACACTGTTGGCTCCAATGTACATCCTACCTCTACATACAAAAATGAGCGTGCTATGACATTGGCTGGAGATGTGTGCGTCACCATGCCCTGAGGTCATGGGAGTTGATGGCTGCCACACACACACTCCACTGTGCATTGCCCCTCCCTCAGTACAACTGCAAAGTGCTATACATTCTGCCATTAGCTTTCATCATAAGTCAGGGCTCTATTACCTCTCAGACCCTACCCAAGGAGAATCTGCAGACTACCTTTTTGTCAAGACATTCCATAAATCTGCACTCCTGCTGGCTGGGAAGCTTGTTGTCCCTGAGTCACTTGTTGCACAAATGGATACATCACCTATTTGTCAAAGACTGACTGACTGACACATGTTGTGCGTCCCTTCTAACTTCCATTAGTTAATGTGACCTGAATCTTATGCAGCGATGTGATGAGCAAAAAAATCTTTGAAATGTGTGAGAACTTTTCCTATACCTGTGTCTTTGCTTGGCTTTGCTTTGATGAAAGAATTAGTAAGAAATTATCTTCCATTTCTGTCCACGGAAATCATACAAGAAAAGCACGTGTGTGTGTGTGTGTGTGTGTGTGTGTGTGTGTGTGTGTGTGTGTGTGTGTGTGTGTGTGTAAGTTTAGGTGGGTGAGAAAGAAAGCCTTTTAGAGCATAAGT
The DNA here is from genome assembly GCF_019279795.1 of Protopterus annectens. Classification (NCBI taxonomy): domain Eukaryota; kingdom Metazoa; phylum Chordata; order Ceratodontiformes; family Protopteridae; genus Protopterus; species Protopterus annectens. The sequence goes on along the minus strand of NC_056735.1, from coordinate 1,312,820,772 downwards.
AAAGCATTGAATTCTCGAATTGTGAGACATCCCACACAAACGTGTGCAAAATTTGTCAATAAATCCCTGCCAAAGCCCTTCAAGTATTCATGTTGTACAGCCACTTTGTCAAGCTCAGTATACATACTGAAGTCTTATGATATGTAGTCCTCAAGCTAAAATAAAGCTTGACTGCTAAATAAGCATACACGGTGTACATGGCTGACATTCAAAACATTTACATGTTATTGTCTGTCAAAAATCATTTATTAGAAAACATGGAAGTGAGAAACATCTGCTTAAGTTGAATGGTCAGTGTGTTTGATATGTTTGCCATTGGAATTTAATTAACTTGTATAGAATGGCACAAAATATAGTCAGTGCAAAATTCAAAAATATCAAGTCATTACAGTAGGGACAGGCAATATAAATAAAAACCTAAAAGCTGACAAACTAGCTCCTGTTTTCAGTGAATTATAATATTTAAAATTGAGATTCGTACAGTATGAGTGATTTTCAACATGTGCTGTGTTTGCATCATAGCTGCATATTTATTTGGCTGCAGAGTACTGAAGAGAAAAGGGAATTTCCACAACAGGAAGTATGTAATCTCTGAGGTGCATGCTGAAATTAATGTCACACTTTATGTTCCTCCTTACAGAAAATGTATGGCATGACTTTGTTTCTTTAACTTATAAAAATGACAGACCCACACAATTCTCATTGTTTAAAATTTGACAGATAACAAGGTTTTAGTCTCCAAAATAAGACTGGTAAATGTATATTGTCTGTACAAAAACAGACTAGTTAAATTAATGATAGCAGCTGAACCTTATGATATTTACTGAAACATGCTGAACATTAAACCAGCCATTTTGGATTCAGTAAATGAAACACACTACCACACAAACAAGTTAACACCATGGCATGCTAATTACAGCATAAGCAGCTGAACTGTATGCTATTCAAGCAATCTAAGATGGAGGAGCTATTTAACAAGCTATAAAGCAACCGTGTAGACTCAGTGCTGGCTTTCCCTGAGAATTCCAACCCTACTGGAATACAGCTGCAGAAAGGCGTCTACAAAGAATGTTAGGGGCTGCTGTTGCTTTCATTTATTTCTATGCACAACGGCTAAAGTCTATGCTGCTGCTGCTGCTAACAGACCTAGGCCAAAAAGGAGAACAGTTTTCAAACCCATTTAACTTACCATAACCTAAACCATGTGGAAATTGTAGACCACTACGGGCTCGATAGAGACACACTACAGGAACTCTGCAACCGCTGTCGTCGTCAACTCAGACCTAGGGCAAACCGAGGGGAGCCCATCCCAGTGGAGACAAAGGTATGTATAGCACTTAGAATCTTAGCTACAGGTACCTTTCAGAGACCAACAGGTGACATGCTGGGGGTATCACATGCATCAGCATCCAGGATCCTCCATCAATTCCTGGATGCTATGCTCCAACATGCCAGTGACATGCTGGGAGTGTCACATGTATCAGCATCCAGGATCCTCCATCAATTCCTGGATGCTATGCTCTAACATGTCAGTGACCACATATATTTCCCTCATACTCCTGAGGATAGGGCCACAAATATGCAGAAGTTCTACCCTGTAGCACACTACTCTGAAGTACTGGGTGCCATACATTGCACACATATATAAATTAAGACACCACCCGGGGAACAGAGTAGGCCCTACATAAACAGAAAGGACTCCCAATCTATTAACTTGTTATGTGGAATGCCAAGAGAATCATCTTGAATGTGTGTGCTGGCAACCATGGCAGTTACCGGCACACGTATCTGGCACACCTCCCCCCCTCTATCAGATGTTCACAAGGGGGATATCCTTCAGGGCCATTTACTGGGGGATGCAGGCTATGCACTGGAACTATTGCTGATGACACCCTTGAGGCACATGCTCAAACCAGAAACATCATAGAGCATATGTTTATGCTGCTGAAGTTGCAGTTCTGGTGCCTAGATACATCTGAGGGAGCCCTGTAGTACAATCCATGGATATGTACTGAAATATTCACATTATGTGCCATGTTACACAACATAATCCTGAGAAATCAGCTTCAGCAGGATCAGCAAGTAGAAGGAGCACACATCCCAAGATGCCAAGATCACCACAGCTGCACACAGATGAGGAGTCAGAGGGGGAACCAGCAGCTGCTGTGGGTATAGGTAGAAGTACGCATGTTCAATATGCCCTCACATTGGCAAATAGACAATACATAGTCACTCACTCACCACCTAAAGGCCTAAAATCTTCCTCCTACACACATACATATACTATTATTGATGCCAGGCAACTCTCCCAACCGTTACCTCCCCATATATTGGCTGTGTACTGCTTGCATCAGACAGAGTCAGCCCTGAACTAAAATTATGGCAACTGCTGCATTTACAAAGCAAGTCTTGAACCTGGAGTGTATTGTGTAATAATATGAATAAGTGGCGTATCCTTGTATTTCATTACTTCATACTGTAAGCAAGTAAAATGTGGGAGATTTAAACAAAAATGACTATAACATGTAACAGCAGAGACTTATTTGATTTGTATGTCTCCATTATTAGGTAGGTAGGCCTTAGGCATCAAAGATTCACACAGTCATACCTCTGAAAAGTACTGATGATCACTGCATGCCCTCACTTTAGAACCATACATTTGTACTGGAAAATCATTAAAGAGAGAGAAGTTAGAAAGTAATGATACACATTGCAATTTCAGACTTGATAACCCTCACAAGATCATTCACAATAAAGTTGGATTTTGATGCTGTCAACTGTCTAATTTTCTAAGCCCAATATACGTCAAAGGTACAATTACCAGTTTAACACCACAAATGCAGGTATACTAAGCACTAAGTCAGCTATGCACCCGGAGCATCAGACGCAAAGTTTATGTTTCCCTGAATCTAAAAAATAGAAAACAGAGATATGGCACAGTTATCATCACTTGCATGGGATGTTGTGTGGGAGGGCAGGAAGCATAAGCTGACACAAAAGGTCAATGAGTATGTGTCAGTAAGAAAGACAAGTAGGCAGACATTTGGATAGACCAACAAATGGCCAATCAATCAAAATGACCTTTAAGCTGCAAGGCTGAACCATGATACTGCTGTATGTGTGTCTGTAGGGATCCTCCAGGTGAAACTGGTGTGTGAGTGTCTGCATGAACACAGCCAAGTTCTGTGCTAGCTCTACATCTTGCTATGTCAGACAGGTGTGAGCCATGTATGTTACAGGTGGCAGTTCATTGTTGTTGCCCCCGACCATGACCACTGGGTCTGCCAGGAGTTGCATTGGCACTTCCACACGCACTGTCAAATGCACAGATGCTACCTGAATATGACTGATGTCTGCTAGATGAGCTTCCTTCTCAGGGATGCTAAGGACCATGACCCCATGGCCTGCCACATCTGGGTGTGGACAACTCACTCACTGACAGAGCAGTGGAAGTACTGCCACTATGGGTGTGTGATTGGGCATTGCCATGTTGGCTAACAACAGGTGATGTGGCTGACTTACACCTATGAGGATGACATTTCCCTACTAGCAGACCTTCCTTCACAGGCACCCCTCATTCCAATGTATCATTCATCCAATCCATTGAATCAGTAACATGGTGGAGGAAGTCACATATGTTAGCATGTGCAACATATACAACCCTGAACATTTGTGTTTAGCACCTATGGGAATATGTCTGTGCCTCCATGATGGCCATAAACATACATTGAGTGGCACAGGATGAGGCACCAGGATCAGGTGGATGAAGTACAGCAGGCCTCCTCTGAGCACCCCTAATAACTCTGCTGTGTGGCACCTTGCCCACACTTTGGCTACAGCCATAGTCAACAGGCACTGAAGCTGTAATAACCACACTTCCCTGATCATTGACCTCACCCTCCACCTGTCCAATATCTGAGAGCTCACTGGAATGGGTAGGCATAGGCCTACTGGCTGTGTCCGATGGAATAGCAGAGGATGGCTGTATGTCAACTTCAGTGTCAGATTCAACCCCTACTGTCGCTCTCTTTGGCCACCATCATCATCAGTGTCCATTGATACACTGACATCAGGTGGTAGAGGTCCCACACTTCCACTGTCAGGACTGTCAGGATCATCTGTGTTAAAAAGCAGCAAACATAGGAAAAACTTAATACCTGCACTACTATAGTTCAATATATGCTAACAAACTGACAATGGTGCCACTATTACAGACAGTACAGCAATACACACAACAGTTCTGACATCAACATCACACACTAAAATATTTCTTTAAATTGCTTGTCAGTACCAACATAAAAATGTTTTGGCTTACCATCTCCAAATGAGGTTCTCCTCTGCAAGCCAAATGGTCTTGAAAGTAATTAATCAATATATAACTGCAACATCATCACAATTAACAGTAACACAGGAGGTAATACTTTTAACCCTTTATATGTCCATTAACTATACTTTCAACAAGAACTTATCTAACAACTCCACCCTAAGCTAATCAATCAGAATGTGTTGTTAACTGTAGCAATTTTCAATCCCCTCCTCCCAAAAAAATTCTTGTGACACAGACGCAGCATATTGATTTCAATTGTTTTACTATACAACAGTATTCAACCATTGCGATACCAAACCCTACCTTGACGCTCATCCTGGGACACACTTTCTGTACCCAAAACTGTTGCTCTGACATTGATTACATGCAGTTCTGCACTTTCCTGGGAGGTGCCTGAATCCCTAACAATGGACAGGAACTCTTCATTTAGTGCTAGTGGTTGCTTCAGAGCAGGCTTTCCCCTGGTACCCATCTGATCACAGCCCACTGCAACTACTCTCCTCCATGCAGATGTGATCATGTCATTCGCCCTATGGTGCACCTGGGCATATGTCCAGCCACAGCATTAACATCACTCACAAGCTGACACCAAATTTGCATTCTGTGTGCCATGTCTCCCCACCCCCTTTCAAGCAGGAAGATACCATGTTACCTAAAAGTATCCACTATCACTTGATTTTCAGCATCAGTGAAGGGTGATCTTTGAGGATTGACATGCCTGGATGGCATCCTCCTAGGTGTTCTAAAAGACAACAGAATGAGAATGCACATAAGTATCACATAACTACAAAATAACTGTTCCCAGATAAACCGGAAAAGGTAGCATCTCAGTATTAACAACTAGAGAAACATAAAACAGTCTAGAGATGTGAAATACAAACAACAGGCTAGATGCAAAAAAGGAGAGTAACAATAGCAACGTATCCTTTTTTGTGTGATAAGAGAAATGTAGCTTTGCTCCTCCCAGCAAAAGAACAGGTAAATGACACATTTTGCTAACAAACCATCTATGAAATGTTAAAAGTGCTATCAAATAAACTGTCCCTGAATGATTTGTATATATATATATATATATATATATATATATATATATATATATATCAGAAAACATTTCATTTTAAGGTATTGGCAATCATGTATATGTGTGAAATGCCGTGCCAAACATGCTCATAGCATCAGTACACTTCTAACTAATGCATAGAGATAAAAGTGTAAAAGCCTTTTCTTCAGATTTTTCTTAATTACATTCCAGCATATGCAGTATGTAGTTGACAAAATGTAAGTATATATACTGAAGTTCAGTAATCCTCTATGCAGATATATCCCAAAGTAATAGTGTATGTTCAGTCTTTTCCACATAAATATGTCTCCTCACCTTCAGTTTGCCTAGCTACATGGTTGCCTTTTTACATGGTGTATATTCAGGGCTGTTAGCATGGTGAGCATGCAAATGAGGTATGAACTGATTCGAATTGTGGACTACAAAATACTTGTCTCCATGTAGGAAATGTAAACATAGTGTAGGCACTCCCTCAATGTTTGCTTTTAAGTGATTGCAACTCTGAATGATTACTGGTTGGGAGAAGGAAAACACAACAGCATTGCAGACCGCCAAACATCCAGTTGGAATGTCGGGTTAGACCTACAAAGTGTTAGATGTAAGGTTGGAAATGTAAAAAAGCAACACACAATTCACAGGCTGTGTTCATTAACATCCAACCTGCCCCTCATTTGTTGGCAACTGCATATGATATTATTTCCAGTTAATATACTCACACATTTTAAGGCCAATGATATAAAATGGCTTCCAAACTGCAGGTCTCAGGTTACTGGTCAGATAACTGAAGAATGACCAACAAACACATAGAGGTAAGACAGTGCTGTATATTTGCAAGCAATAATCATAACAGGTTGTGTGATCACTAAATGCATTGCATTCAAAACTAATACATATACAAATAACAGTTGTATGATTTCATATTACTGTAAACGATGTTGCAGTTGGTTGTGTGCAGATTGATTTTAGCAAAGATTTTAGCAAAGAGGGAAAGACACACATCCTGTGTTCTGAAGGATCATTAGAGTAAGAGTTCAAATCCAGATCTATGTAGACATATCTCATGTGAACCATCATTTTCTAGTGTGTATGTCATAGATTGAGTTTCCTCATTCCTTGTCCCTTTCTGTCTTTTTTCCATTTTCTGTCTTTTTTTTTAAATTTTTTTTTTCGGGGGGAGATGGTGAGATGTGCTGCTTAGCAAAATCATAGGAATGGAGGAAATGAATGACAGGTTTACCTATGCTTATTTTATTTGTGCAAAACATGGGAGTGTGCAAACTGGACAGCTGGACCACCCAGGATGCAGACAGGACCCAGACAGTCAAAAATAGAAACCGGATACATTCAATTAACTCTATTGGGCACCCCGGAAACCCACTAAGTGGTATTGCACAGTGATTAACAGAGAGACCTTAAGAATTATTATTAAATTAGGAAATATCATGTAACTAGTCCTACAGCAGCAGGTGTAAGTGTACGAGTACAGATGGTTCTGGGTTCTAGTATAGGGTGTGCAGCCTTTTTTTACTGTTGTGGTATTGCAGTTTATAGCAATGAACTGAAACATAGACAAGTGCTACTTCAACTTTCTTGTGGCAGCAAGTGTTAAGTGTAGGATTACCATACACGTGGTCAGGGGTTCTAATATAGGATATTCCATACAATTTTGCTATTGTTCCACTTCCCATTATATTCACTCTCACTTATAACACATTAGATAGTGGAGCTGATATTAATTATATGTATGATGTATGAGACACCATTATTGTGTTATCAGATGTATGACTGAGGGTATACCATGAACTATCTTTCTGTAAGTATAATTCTATCTGGACTTGCATGGGCTTCACATTGTCAGGTCACACACATACATGTGGAACAGCTCATATTGTTAACTGTATTTATGTATGTTTCTTGGCAATGTCTGAGCAGCATTTCTTCTGTGGCAAAGATGGAAAATGAATGCTGTGAAAGAAAATGTTTGTCTCTTATGCCTATGTTTGAATGCCACAGTGTAAAAATCTATTTTTTTCAGTGTGTAAAGGTAAAAATAAATATGCCAGGTCATTACATTTATGCCTCTAGTGCATGTCTGCAAAACTAACTCACTTAACAGTTACATTCCAATTTCCAATATATATTTCTAGGTTACATCAGTAGACACCCCTCAAACTAAGGCCAAGTATCAGATTAACATTCCAGTTGCAATTATTTCATTCCTCACTGCTTGGCACTGCTGCTCTCTGCTTACCATTTTGCAAAAGCGTTACTCAGGTGTGCACACTCCAGTAAATTGAATAACTGGAATTGGCAGGAAAGCATCAATCTCCATTGCTCTAGGTCTGCTGTTAGACATGGCTGGCATTAGTGAAGAAGGTACCAGGTTTAGGACACAGAGGTGGGGTCTTCAGGAATCCAGGATATTTACTGGACTCCTGGTAAAGCACCACAGCAACAACTTCTTTAGGGGGCCTATTCTGGCTCCCAGTACATGTCTAAGGTATAGAATAGCTTAGCCTAGGCTGTATCCAGTGCCACTGGTATCATGCACACTGGACAGCAATGGACCCATCATTTTAATGACCTACAGAGGAGAAAGAGACACTCCAAACCTTGAGTTGGAGGAATTTAGGACTGTGGACATCCCACAGCTGTGTAAGTATCAACTAAAGAGAGTGCTTGTAAGACTTAGAAAGCTTAATATATGCAAGACTGGTATGCATAATGGTCTTCTGTTCTTTTCTCTTCTTTCCCCAGCTGCCAGGGATCTGAATTTTAGGCACATGGGGCTAGATTGGAGAGGCTGAGGGAGGCAAGTGGTATGTCTGCAGGAGAAGACAAGTGTTATTGTAGCATTAAAAGTTAAATATAGCTTTTTTGATAATTTATAGAGTTGTATCAGATTAATCATGCATATCCCAACTGTAAAAGGAAGTATGCATGCATTAGTCTTTCGCACAAACCAATTATAAGAGTCCAGTATTAGGTTTTAATCAGAGGTTGTCGGTTCAAATACCACAATTCACAACTATATAATATGGTTATTTCTTCAATAATATATACAGTAAATTAAAAACTCCATACCAGTGGCACAAATGCCCTGCTGTAATCTGTATAACTGGAACATGCATATGTGCAATATATACACATTTCAAGGATTCCTTTAGCAATCTGTAGTGTAGTGTGTATCTGTTAGGTGGTATACTTAAATGTAAAACTTAAGATAATAGAGTTGCATAATTCCATTAATGCACTGTATGTCACATATGATGGTACTGATTTTATCTCTTTTTGTTTGTCTCACCCCAACCCTTGTCTCTATTTTTTATTTTTATTTCATTTTATTTTATTTTTAAAACTATTTTTATTTGTTTTATTTTTATTATCTGTTGTCAAAATGTGTCCATTTCATCCATGTGTGTCATATCACTAAATGCTCCACAGCAGAGTGAGGTAGGCCAGCCCCAGTGATTAGCCTGGTGTGCTCCACTGGCTCCAGCACCGATGCCCAGCATGTCTGGGAGCCAACCTGAGAGCACTGCCTCTGCTGCACCTGCAGTACCTGTGGCCTCATGTCCTGCCCAGGAGCCTGGCCCAGTGGTACCACCTGGAGCAGTGGCAGAGGTGGTGATTTCATCATCCACAGTGAGTTGTCAGGGATCATGCATAGGGCCATGCACCATACCATTGGTCCAAACCTACACTAGATGGAGAGGCTGGTCTCCGTCATGTCCAATAGGAGGAGGAGGAGGAGACATCAAGCACTCCAGCCACCAGTGGAGTAAGGTGACAGTGATGCCAGTCCAGTAAGTGAGGACTCAATGCTCACTGTCTCTAAGCTTGACAGCCATGGGCCTGAGTTGTCTCCACCCTTACCCCAATCATGGTGTCCCTCAACCTTTTGTGTCTAACAATGATCACCGTCCTGGTCTCTTGTCTTGTTTGTCTTCTCTGTCTGCAAATGCTTCTTCACCTGCCCAACTTACCTGACCCAGACATACCTACTTAACTTCTTCAACATTCCTCTCTCTCTCTCTCTCTCTGAAATAATCAATAAACGGAATTTGTCCAACAAAAAAAATGTCCTTTACATAGCTCTCCATTTGCATATGTTTCTACTTGACACACTTGATTCAGTCCAATTAGCTATACAACATGATTGCATTGTGGTCATCCCTCTTTGTGGAGGTGACAGTCCAAATTCAGTTAATATTCTGCACATACTCACAGTTTACACTGTTAAAGAAACAGATAGCTATGTTTTTTCCTCCCTCCCTCCTGCACATTTCTGTACTGCTTTCTCTTAGTTCTTCCCCTGCTTGCTCCTCATTTCACCACTTTTCTATCTACCCCATTTTAACACCTTTAAGCTGGTCAAAAATAGAATCACACATAACACACATAAGTAGCAGAAAAAAGAATGAATCCATTCACTTTTTGAGCTCCGTGTTTGCATGAGAGTATGCATCATTTACCAAAGCACAGCAAAGGTGAGGGATGGCAAAATACTTAGGTTACCTCTGCTCAATGCCACTTAACCCTTAACACATGTACTATAAAGAATTCATGTCATTGCCTTAATAATGTTTATTTAAAAGTATTTAAAAGTATTAGATACACCTGGATTTGAACCAAGTATTATCTGGGCCCAAAAAGAAATGTATTAACGTGCTGCTATTGAGTCAATTAAGCAGCAGGTGTGTTTCATGGAGTGAAGAGTAGCTGTCAGACTTTTTGCAATGCAGCTCAAGTTTGCTCCCTGCTTAACTATGTGCAGATAGGGAGGGAAAGAATTGAACATGTGTATCTCAAATGTGCATGCACTTTTCCAATCATGGTGCAAACCTGCTGCTTGCAGCTGTATGGAGAAGTAAATATTATAGATTACTGCTGTTTACTGTCTATTTCCTGTCTAAGGCATGAAATTACATGTGGAAACTGCAACTGTGGTGTCTCAGTACTTTTTCCACACATATATCACCTACACTATGAAAATAATATCAAATGTTGTGTGATATGCAATGCACATCAATCTGGTAACATGCAGAGGTAGAACTATTGACCCATAAACCTATAAAGCCTTATCTGTAAGGCTAGGGAAGGAATCAGCATGGACCTTATCCGCAGGGACAATGGTGACCTTCAACACACTTTATTTAACCCATTTTGTTTTGACAAGGGTAGATATTGCTTATTAAACCTAGTGGACTTCTTTCATACTGATCTCAAAGACCTGGATGAGGGATAACAGGACATACTGCCTATGTTGAGTTATCCAAGGCCTTTGACACACTCTTCCATTATTGTATCAGAGTGAAAATCTCCCATCTTGGAATTAAGCCGTATATAGATGGCTAGCCAATTGGTTCACTGATAGAATGCACACTGTCAAAGTTGGGGACTGCACTTCCACCACTAGCCCACTTACCAGTGGAATACCACAAGGGTCTGTGCTGGGCCCTCAACTGTTTGGAAAGTATTTCTCTGAAGCCCATGCAATGATAGCTGGCCTATGGTTTACCAAGTTTGTAGATGACTATTAACTGGATACACTCATATAGAGGCCCCCAATGATGGTAGCATATTACAGAAGGGGATCACACAGACAAATGATTGGTGCCAAATTAATGGTCTGAACCTTAAAGCAAACAATGCCTCATTGTCCCCTTTGGAAATGAAGTACCCCTGCTAACTATGATATGCATAGCTCCCCACTAAGCTCAAACACAGTGTTGTGAGACTTGGGGAACATATGTTGATAGCAATCTACACTTTAATCACTAAGTGTCTAATGTGGTGATACACACATTCTGCATTCAGTACCTCATACATATGGACATCAGATCCAAGACCAACCACTAATTGAGTACAATGCTTCCTTCTGTCTGCACCTCACCAGACACTTGCAGCAATTGGAGAAAATGCAGAGGTTTATGACTGGGAGAATCCAGGGCCTCCAAAACATGACATACATGGAAAGACTGAAAGACCTGTCACTGTACTTAATATCATCCAGGATTCTGAGAGTTGACCTATGCCTGGCCTACAGAGCAGACTCAGACTCTGCCTTACTGGAAATGCTGGACATCTGTAAATAAAGTGGGACAAGAATAAATTGCTACAGGGTTCTCAAACTAACCTGTGACATAAACAGAACATGCTGGGGAGACTAATATATCCCCCAGTGAGTGACACTCCTTTTGTAATAGGCTCCCACTGTGTGTGAAACAGTGCTCCTCAATGACCCTGTTCAAGTGCAACCTTGACGACTGGATAGGTAACTGTAAGGTCACCTCTGGGGTGGCGCCTATGTCCCTCATGGACAGGGCCAGTCGGTGTTGCTCACAAAATTGCTCTGCTAACAATGACCATCAAAATATGTTCAATAAGGGTACTTGTGTTTTTACACAGCAAGGTTTGTGAACACCCTAAGGCCATTAGGCAAGTAACCTCCTATGGACCTATGAAGCTATGAACTTATGCAGGCTTTCCAACATGTTCTTACCCACATGGCTTGCTGATGTCATCTAATATAAGTTCAGCTGCACTCTTGTAGAAGTCAGATTTGTGCTGTAGTGATTGCATATAGTACTGACTTCTGTAGTCTGTGTGTGTGTGTGTGTGTGTGTGTGCTCTTGCTTGACATTACAGAGAACATTTTACACCAGCATGTGGGACACTGTTATTAGCACATTCTCCTCAACGGACAATACTGATGTCATCAGCTATATCAGACTTGTGGATATGCAGTACTCCCAGCAGGGCAGGGTCAGAGACTGGCCTTGAGGCTAGGCAGAAGTCACCTCATCCTATGTGAGACAGATTATAGTGACATGGCTTTTAATTTACTCACATACATCATGACATGGTTTGTAGGCCCTGTGTTTTCTTGATGAGAAAGCCATGTGGTCTCTCCAGCTGCTGCATGTGCCTGGTGAGGGACATGCAAAAGAGAGCATTATTCTCTATTAGTGTTCTGATGAGGTTTGAGTACAGACCTGTCTTACAATCCTAAGATCTGAATATGATGATATGACTTATGATGCACATAACATAGGCTTTCAATACCAGTGTGGACACTTCATGATTGAAGTTCAGATCACTATCTACATGTGTTCCCAGTGCTCGCATCACTGGGATTGAGCATAGCAGGACTATTGTCAATGCTGTGATTTACATGAAATTCCACTTTTCAGATGGACAACATAAAAAAGACACATTTCTGCATTTTTTGTAGATACTGTGCCTTTGTCATCAGTCATTTGTCTGTGTTACATCCTATTGTACTATGTTATAATCATTGGTGAACTCCATGACTGCACAGAATATGCATGAATCAGTGTACTTGGTAAGCCAAAGGCCATGTACTGGATTTGCCAATGGTGGCAGTTCTACTGGTACAGGTTAACAAGTTCAACAACTTTCACAGTATGTGTTCTCTCAGTGAGCCAATTGGTTACCCATCTAGTGATGCAAGGGTTAATCCCTAGCTGGGAGGGTTTCTCAATGATAACTACCTGGGATATTGTGTCAAAACCGTAGGCCAGATCATGATAGGCAGTATGCACTGTCTTACCTTCATTCAGGCCTATCACATGGAATCAGTGGGCTGTGACAACATCACAGATTGCTTATTGTGCGACTCAGCACATACACCTTCCTGATACACTTGAATACATACTTCAACACACCCTTCACATGGGCTCTGTTCCCATAGAAGGGTGTACATCAGCATCCTTCCATCTGAGTTTGGAGGACAGTACCTGATGTGTGCATGTTTAGAGATATCCAGACTCTCCTCAACTGTGAGGTAGACCAACATGTCATCATAGACCTCTTCTAAATGGACACTAGTAATATTCCGGCTGTGTGCAACATATCTGTGTCAATTGTTAATGCTAAATCATTTCTGTTGCATCTGATGAATGTCCTCAAATAGCTCATTGAGGGCATTCAGGATGACAATGGTATCATCTTGTAGAATTGGACCAGATCAAGGCATTTGACACATATCCACACTGAGGTGTTCAATCTACACTGTCATATGTGGCCATAAACAGCTATATCACCAAGTGGGTAGATGAGTGTATCACATACACTATGTTGAAATATTTGAAGTGATCAGGTCAGTACATCAGGGCTGTCTGATAGGCCATTTCCTGTCCATTATTTAAGTGATGGACATCAAAGATGACGTACACATCCTATGTCCAAACAGCAGCCTGAAGAGCTACAGATTCTGGGCAGTCATTGACTCCGTGATATTAGTATAATACAGACAGCATCAACACATACCAAAGATTACTGCCATAGCCATGACAACACCTGCAATGAAAAGAAAACAGGGGGGGGGCGGGATCTCTTAAGTCAGGAAAACAAACACACAACCGAAGTATAATGTGGACATCACACCCTATAATCAGACCAATAGGTATGTGACTTGTGTCCTGGAGTAGTTGGTAAGTGGAAGGTCTACCAGTGTGTGGTCACAGTGCTGACTAATCCCTTGTATGTAACACAAGTACTGAGTATGTGAAGGATATCCACATCAGAGGCCAAAATACCTTCATAGTTCCCAGTCTCTCTCACACCAATAACTGAAGTACAATGCACCCATCTTCATATACCTCCATACACATCTTGCAGTGATGTATAACTGAAGTGTACCACTTTGTCACAGTGAGCTGTGACACAGCTTATTGGTCATATCTAATATTCTTTTTGTGGCATAAACATGACTGTCTGATGGTGCTCTGATGGTGCGGAACACCAGTCAAGTTGTTACACCAGATGCATGTGTGCTACTAGTTCTGCTGATGCACACAATATATACATAGGTGTTTGACAACATTAATGATATGGATATCATACGTGACATTCGTGACATTGTGGATTGTGCTACATAAATATATAAATATATATATGTTTATCTTTGAAAGGTTGAAAATCAACCTACCGAATGGCCCTTTGTGTGAACCGGAATGATGAAAATCGTCATTCTGATCTGCACCGAAGTTCGAAAATCAGCAAATCAAAAACCAGATTATCTGATTTTTGAACTACAATTTCAAATACATAGCATAATGCAGGGGGCAAACCCCCTGCACCACCCTACTTTATTATTCTAAGTCCAAGGTCACACTACAGTGGGGAAAGGGTCCACTTCCCTATCCCCACTATAGTGCACCCAAAATGCCGAATCTGCCATGAGCGAATGTTAATATGCATTCGCTCACTGCACATTCGATGCATTTCTATTCAGTTATCCGAAATCTTGAAAACTTACTGTACTTTCGATTATTGGAGTTTTAAGCATTCAGAGGTAAACCATATATATATATATATATATATATATATATATACATATATATGTTGTTTACTATCAAAACTTGGAAACTGCATCAGTCGACTGCCATGTAGTTGACATGCAGTTTCCAAGTCAGCAGAATATTGAGCCAAAATTGATTGTCTACACTACAGTGAATGGGTAGTGTAGGTCAATAATTTGGGTTTGACATTGTGGAGGGAGGTCGTGGTTCAGTGAGGAACAGGGAATTAGCCCATTTCCTTACTGTAGTGCAGTCTCGGAGTTGGTATATTTAATGTTCAGGGGGTATGCGGGGTACAGGGAGGTGTAGCCCCCCTGCAAAATAGTACAATTAACGTACCATTGACCATTGAGTGTAATGATATGTTAATGTGCATAGCATGGGTGAGTGACGTCACCTAGTGCTATGTCGAACATGTCAAACCAGGAATATCGAGTATGTGATTGACGTTCGGCCTTTTAGATATGTCATAAATCAACATTTTTGTTTGATATTATGATCATTCAACTGACCCATGTTCAATGATATGATAGTAAATTATATATATATATATATATATATATATATATATATATATATATATATATGCATAGCAGTCAGCTAGCCTGTATTGCTCATAATGTTGCATACAAGTATAGCAGTGTCCATCCTAACACCTCCAGCAGATGCTATAGTGCCAGAACAGTGTGTGTGGTTTTCCTCATAGACTGTGGATGTATCATAATAGTTGTTCAAGTGTGTTTGTGCAGAATTATCTCTTATCACTCTAAATCACATATGTAATGTCAGAGGCATGGGATTACTGGTGGTATTATTCTGATATTGTCCATAATTGTGGTTGGCTATTTTCATGTTTTCCATGAGCCTTTACATGTGTCCCACTTGCTGGAGACCTCTGCTGAGATTACACTTATATTCAGGCAAATCAGATTGTACCACTTCACAGTATGCACCTAACCCAGTTGTATGTCAGATCCATGATTGATGTCCTCTCCATTAATCATGTAAGGATGCTTATCTCACACAGAAACACTAGCCATTGTTATGTCACCTTGTGAGACAGTCACATAAAACACATTTTCACTGTGCAGTCCCTACTGTGCGATATAGATATGTGATTCCATTGACATATCCTCATTTGCTGTATATTAGTTTGTTTTACCTGTCCTCTTTCCTTGTGTTCATTCCTACAATACTTCTGTGTGTCCCTATTCAATACACACACTTCTCCTGAGTGTTTATTTTACATGGCAGTCCATGTACCATTACAGATCTTTTACACAGCTTCAGTACAGAATGCCTAGAATGGGATTTCACAATACTCTGTACTGTAGGTACACTGTCCTGTGTTTGGACCATATACTTCATATTCATACTTCTCAACTGTCCAGATATTCACAGGATGTCCAGATGTGTTCCATATTAAATATGTGGTTTTCTGCCATATCACTGTGATGATCTCATAAGTTCATAGATTGGTACTAGGCTAACTGCCCTTGTAGGCCATTTTCAGCCTAGCCAATTACCCCATGTGAGAATCAAACCCTGCACCTTATGTTTGTAAAGTAAACACCTTAATCATTATGCCAACCTCTTAGGACTGATGTGACTAATTATTACATACATTTGAGTAATCATACCTCTCAACTGTCCAGATTTTTGCAGAATGTCCAGATTTTTGTCTCATATTTTTGATCTTTTCCTCATACAGTTTTGTTTTTCTAGCAAATCATTGGCATGTCATTGTGGATTGAAGTTAGAAAATAATGACAAACATTTGAGTTTCAAATTTCATGCTCTTCAGAAAATTCATGCTAATGTAAAACCTATTTATTCTATCAACTTTCTAAATTTGGAAGACCAATTTTAAAAATCTCCTATTTTTTGGGCCTTTGTCCCTCCATTGTTTATGGCTTTGTCCAGATTTCTTGCTCTTAGAGGTTGAAAGGTACACTTTGAGTTTTATACTTCAAATCCTTCAGAACATGTACATTTCTATAAGGCATCTATGTCAAATATGTCCCTATTTCTGGGTGATTGTCCCCGCATTATACATTATGTTGGCCTTTGTGCAGATGTGTTGAACTAAGAAATTGAGAGCAATCTGTGAAACTCTGGTGATCATTGTGGCATTCCGTGCAAAACCACGGACCAGACCACAACTGCTCTACTTAAAACAGGATTGCTATCTTTGTTGGCTTACATGATTTCCTGGCCGGCAACACTTTTGACAGCCATGAAACTTCACTTAGACATGGCACATGGCATGAAATGCTCACACTCAAGTAAATTCCATGTAGATTTTGTACAAAGCTGACATGGAGTTTATTGAATTTCAGGGAATATGTGTCAAGCAAATAAGCCATTAAAATACACATTTCAGCAGTAAGTACACTAATACCCACATTCATTTTTTTCCAATATTCTTTAAAAGATATGTTATCTCAGAAGTATTGTCTGCAGTTTGGACATTATTTATAAAACAATAATATGCAGTTATTTGACAACTCAATTTTGTAAATACCTAATTTCTTCCTGAACTCCGCTCACCAGGAAGCATATGGAGTGCAATTATATAAATCATGTCACTTAAGTTGCTCTTTAATTGTTTGTACGTAGTCAAGAACCTTGTCAGACATTCTGATTACAATGAAATATTTTTGTAATAATACATTGTAATTCTTATGTTTCCTTTCATACAGATACATTTTAGTTATATAGTACCACATATCTAACAACTTGATTTTGAATCCCTTGACCTACATTTGCTGAGAGGAATAAAGCAAGTGCAAGCTAGTTCATGTGCTTTTGTTCACTGGAAAGAATTCCGGAAAGCCCTGGCTTAATGTTCCTTTCTCAGCAGGACAATTGTTTTTTTTTTTTTCTCCCCATTAGTAATGTTCTTGCCTATTCTTGGCCAAGAGATATATTATTTTATCCTGCCATATTCCCTTTCTTTCCAGAAACTGAATTGCTTGCAAGAAATACAGCATATTTATTTAAAATACAAAAGGGCCTCCTGAAATTGTTGCCCATTTGCCTTAACATCACTGAAGTAAGTGACTTTAGTAGGCATGTAGAATCTGTTTTGACACAATGACATTGTCAATGACCTTTCTGAAATGAGTTAATTTCTAAGTCCAATTTCTTGTGTCAGTATACTGTGTATCAGGATCTCCAGCTGTAGCCACTGCTGTAATGTGTCCTCTTGTGAGCACCATGGTTAATCTGAGAAATGGTAGGGCTCTGTAAGAGTCATGAAATGCAGTGTCTGCCATGCTGTAAAGATTCCCATTCTCTTGTACTCTACCCTTATCAATTATTAAACATTATTTAAGAATATTAGTCTTGTTTTTCCTTCTAACCCTATTTAACTAGACACATTCAGTTTTGTTTCTGGTTTGTCTGGAGGGTGGCACAGTGCTGCATTGGATAGCATTGCCACCTCATAACAAGAGATTCCTGGGTTTGATTCTGGGCTGCGGTGCCTTCTGTGTGAAGTCTACATGTCCTCCCTGTGTTCACATGGCTTTCCTCTTGGTGCTCTGGTTTCCTCCCACTTTCCAAAGACATGCAGTAGGTGGATTGGATGCTCTAAATTGACCATAGTTGCGAATGTGTATGCAAGTGTGTGGTGTGGGTAAACTACTATAGCAGAGCTAGCCACCCGCTGGTGTAAACCTTGGCTCTAGATAATTGTCACTGTTGAAGTGACACCCTAACTCCATGTGCAAAAATGGGAAACGGGGTGTGGAAGGTTGGATGCATTTCTGCCACAGATGTCTGAAACTCTGGCTGATATTACCAGCTATCCTTTCATCATTCTCCTTCCAAAAGTGCTCTCTCATCTTACTTTATAATTTTACTTCTACTCTTTTGCCTAAACTGTAACAGTTGCACAATTTATTTCATAAAGTAAGACCACAAAATGTAGTAATTAATCTAAGCATATACTACAGCGAAAGCTATCTCAGACGTTACATACAAAGTTGTGTTTTTTTTGCTTTGTGGA